>NC_050463.1:39911642-40211642 GCF_903995425.1 Onychomys torridus
ACCCATGCAGAGAACATTGCATACTTATGACTAATAATGGCACTCTGATGTAAACACTGATGTAAACAAAAGTTGCCACTGTCTTTTTCACTTAATCCGAAAGTTCCAGTTGAATAAACTTCTAAACAAAATATTATTACTACATACACTTAATTAGATAAATCCCAAATAAAATACAGTGGTTGGGGAGGTCATCTATGGTGATATTTTATTTGTGCTGAAATGTGATTTTATTTGTATGTTAATAAATAAAGTTGCCTGGGGATCAAAGGTCATAGCCATTAAGCAGAAGTCTGGCAGTGGTAGCACATGCCCTTAATCCGATCACATGGCAGGCAGAGTCTGTGTGTTCAAGGACACAGTCAGCATGGTGACACACACCTTTAATCCAAATATTAACCATAGAGACTTGGAGGTCTGTATAGACAGGCAGTGATGAAAAAGTCATGTGGTTGGGTTTAGAGCCAATGAGAAGGCAGAACAGAAAGGCAATAAAAAACAGACACACAAGAAGTAAGTCTCTTTCTCAGGAGAAGGACGGCAGCGGCAGTGAGCAGTAAGATGGTGGTCTTAGCTCTTGGCTACTGCTCTCAGATCTCTGGGCTTTTAACTCTGCATTTGGCTCTGTGTTTCTAATTTTATAAGACCATTTAGAATTACATGTACAGTCATCAACCTGGTGTTTATACCTATTATTATTATTTCTCTAAATGGACATCATCTCAAAGTTTCTTCCAAGTACTTACTTTTCTTCCAATTAGTACAACTCTTGTTCTGATGAAAGAAGCTCTCTTTTGCAAAGGGCAATGGTTCAAACAAGGGCTCACAACACATTACATGTAGATCAAAAGTGACTATCGAGTGCTCTCATCCCTGGGTGAGACATCTGTATCACTATAACCCCAAGGTGAGGTGATATTGCAGAAGACGGGATGAAAAAATTGTAAGAGCCCAGGGTTGCAGAGGGTTGATTTTCATCAGTGTCTTCTGGATCTGACCTAGCTGATGCACTTATGGATTCCCTGTAGCTAGGGCTAACTACATCTTCTGGATCTGACCTAGCTGATGCACTTATGGATTCACTGTAGCTAGAGCTAACACACAAGACTTGTCAGTGTTACATCACTGATGGGGGAAAAGCTCATGAGGACCCATCCCTCCTTGAGGATCTGTTGACAATTAATGGCGGATATGAAATAGGGTATCAGTTTCTTCTTCCCATCCATGTCACCAGACAACCCTATTTAAACTTAGCGAGTCTCACACATACACAAAGACTTGAAAGTGGGAAGAGAATTTGTTAGAAAGAACAAAGGTTTTGGTAGGAAGAGTGGACATGAGGCAGGAAAGCAGAGAATAAGGACTAAGATTCATCAAATGCACCTATGAAACTGTCAAAGAATTTAGAAGCTCTGAAAATTAGGAAAAAAAAATTAAAGATGGTGACCAGAAATGTCCACCAAGCCCTTCCGTGTGCTGGGGCCTATATGACTGTGTAGGACACACACCCAGGGAGTTAGCCTTGAACAGCTCTTTGGGCAGTTTGCTACTAGCTCCTTCTCCTCTTGCCTGGGGCTGTCTCAGAAGATCCAAACAGGCCCAGACAGTGTGGGGGTGACAATGGAAAACTATAGAAAGGACCATCGTAGACTGGTATGTAGAAGCATAGGCAGCGGTATAATTCTGTTCAGGTGATGAACAGAAAGCTTCATGTTGGGACAGGACTCCTTGAGGCCACCTTTTGACCTCATCATGGCCCTTCTCTGCAGCCACTTAGCTATGTCCCACCTTATCTCCAAGCAGGACCTCCTACAAGTCCTGAGAACTGCCTACCTAGATACATATGGTCTCCCGCAACCCTCTTATGTTCCTGATGGTGCTAATCCACTGCCCTTTCTCTAAGCTCTGGTTTGTTAAGCAATCAAGAAATATCAGAAGTTTGCCAAACCATAAATTTTTTTTAAAAAGTTTTAAAATTTAAAGATCTGAATTAATGAGAGAGGGCACAGCAGTATGGTTTAACAGACACACTTTTGTTTAAAATCACCAAGCTCTTTAAATTCACCCCAAGCTTTCACTTGCATAAGATCTCAAATAAAATATAGAAGTTGATAAGCTGCTTCTAAAATTTATTTTTAGATGCAAAGAAATGAAGTAAGTAAGCAATTATGTTTACTGCTTACTTTAGAAAAACCTGGGTATTTCCTTCTAGAGTAGTTTTAGAGTTCCAGGAAAAATTGCAAAGATAGTACGTAGTATGTCTGTGTGTCCCATGTGCAGCACTACCCCTTATCAACATCTGACATTAGCTTCCCAAGTCAGTGAGGACTGACACGTTGTGAAGGAATGACTGGTCTGTGACTTCATTTAGATTTCACTAAGGCAATTGCAAAGCTGGAGGTCTGGCACTACCAGATCTCAAGATGTATTATTATCAGGATATTATAATTCAGAGACAGCGGCCGTGTCAAAACGTGGATGGGTGTACCAGTGGGCTGAGATAGAGTCCAGAAATGGCTATGATTCATGCACCTAGGCACCTGGCTTATGGCCACCACTCCTACTCTACTCATGATTCTGAAATGCTAGGGTAAGCTTTTGAAACATCGCATTATTCCAGAGTTCTAGTTGCTTACTTTCATGGAGTTTTCAGAGTATGTTAAAAGTTATCTTTTGAATTTAAGATTTGCTTTATGATTAACACACACTGAATTTGCACTTTGTTAGGTGTTTGGATAGAGTTTAGTCAGTCTGAAGAGAGTTCATGGAATTATTTCTTGATTCCCCTGGGTTACACACCATGGTGGGTTGTACCAGTTCGGTGTTTCAGGATGACTCTTGCTTCAGTATATCCAGTCTATTCTTCTCTTGTTCTTTTATTTCAGCCCCGATATTCTAATGGTTTTTAATGTCTACGTTTAATCTTTCATAACTTCTAATTCTTCCACGATGTTCGTTCTTCCTTGGCTATTTGAGAATTTTAAACATCCAGTGTTTATTTTAAAGTCTTTTCCAAATACCCCAATCATCTCTATATTGTCAGGAATAAACAGTCCCATCTGTTGCTTCTTTAGACATGCTTTCTTGGCACAGTGACTTCATTTCTTTCTTCCTTTCCATCTACTATCGGAATGTTCTTTTTTTTTTTCCCCTTTTTTAAAAAAATTTGACTTATGCTCATGCTCCTCTGGGTTGGAAGTTTTATTTTACTTTTTTTTAAAAATATGGTTAAACTTACCCTAAATGATTCGTTTTAAGATGTCAAACAGTGTCATCTTCACATTCGTGACAGATCCCTATCGCTTCAGAACTACAGGGGAACATTTAAGCCTCCAGCCATGTTGGAAGCTTAACTGTTAGTGAACTTTTGCTCTCAACGTAAACAATGAGAAATCTTGGTAAAAATATGTGAAATAACTGTTTTTTGGACCCTGGGCAATTGGCTGTACAATACTAGATTCCCCAAGGGGAAGGAGAGAATTGAAGCAAAACTAATGAGCATGTTGGCTTTCCCCTGGGGAGGTTTTCTATTCTGACCTGCAGGGAGAGGGCTTCAGCAGAGCACAGTGATTTTGCTGGATTGGGAGACCGATGTGCTTGAAGGCTGAAACCTGATGAGCAGAACATTGGAGAGGAAGAAAGCACACATGTGAAGAAGGGCAGATTCCTGTTGCTTTAGTCCACTCAGGCTGCAGCAACCTTTTCGTGAATGGAAGTTCATTTCTCACAGTCGTGGGCACCAGAAGCAGAGGGGTAGTCAGCCTTCTGATTTATAGACAGTACTATTGGGGGGGGGGGGAGTGAAAATCCTCCCTGAGGCTTCTTTTCACACATCGTACTTTCACTTCGTTGTAATTAAATTATAAATAAAAGCATCCCACAGCTGGGTTACCGTAGCCACACTGACACTTGTCCAGTCTCTAACTCTGCATCTCAGTGAACATCTATGCAGTTAGAATGCCATTTCTGAGGCTATGGAGCTCCGCTTAGGGTTCAACATTATCACTGTCCATTACACTTTTACTCGCTTATCCACCACACACCAGAGACAATGACAACATGGAGACTAGACAATAATTAGCTTTATATCCTTTTTCAGAACTCTGGTGTCCTTTCTCCTGCATTCTGTCCTTCCTTACCACCTACTATTACCTGCTCTTGGTCTGTTTTATGAGAACTGCACTTTACCCACTCTTACTGCTGTTTACATATATACATGTATACATTATAGTCTAGGATCTACAGGTAAGGCTCTCTCTCTCTCTCTCTCTCTCTCTCTCTCTCTCTCTCTCTCTCTCTCTCTCTGTGTGTGTGTGTGTGTGTGTGTGTGTGTGTGTGTGTGTGTGTGTGTGTGTTTTCCTTTCTGAGTTTGGGTGACTCCCTGAATATAGACGCCCATCCATTATTTTCTTGAAAGTTTTAGCATTTCAGTCTTCTTTATAGTTAAAAGTATTCAATTTTGTATGTATACCATATTTTCATTATCTACTCATTTGTTATTGTACATCTAAGTTGGTTCCATTCCCCTACTATCATAAAGCAGCAATAAACATGGCTATGTAACTGCCTTTACCTCTAGGGTGGGGTGTGTAGTTCTTTTGGTATATTCCATGGTGTAGAATAGCTCACACAGTAGTTCTATTTTTATGTTTTTGAGGAAAATCCAAACTGATTTCCATAATAATTTACAATCTTAATTTGTGCTCCCACCAACAGTGAATAAGGATTCCTCTTTTAATACATTCTCTCTCAAATTTCTGGTCTGATTTCTGAATAGTCCTTCTAAAATCTCCTTAAGGGCACTGATGATGTACTCATGAGGACTACACTCTTTTTACCTAGTTATGCCCCCAAAGACTTCACCTTTTAATGCCATCATTTTGGGAGCTAAGATTTCCACACAGGAGTTTGGAGAATAGGACTAAAAATACTTACTTAGATCATGGCATCTGCTATTAAAATGTCCCTGAAGGGTTGGGGATTTAGCTCAGTGGTAGAACGCTTGCCTAGCAAGCACAAGGCCCTGGGTTCAGTCCTCAGCTAAAAATAAATAAATAAATAAAAATAAATAAGTAAGTAAATAAAATGTACCTGAATACTGAGGAATAGGAAAGAACTCGTACCTGGTACTGCAAACCTAGTCAAGAATCTGTGTGTGGAGGGGCAGAGACCCTAGAGGAAAATCTACTACTACTACTATCTTGCTAAGTTCATATAGTGTCCAACTGCCCCCCAAGTTGTCATGGTCATCAATTAATATAGCTACCACCCCTCATCATAGAAGTTTTCAAATATATATACTATGATTGTTAATTCTCTGAGAATTTCATAAATTATATTTTGATCCTCCAATATCCACCACTCCATTCCAAACCAACCTAACTTTTGTGTCTTTATTTATTTTTTTATACCTAACCAGCACAACTTTTGCTGCCTGCTGGGGGATACTTTTCTGTACCCTGTGAGTATATGCTGTTCCCATTGGTTAATAAATAAGCTGCTTTGGCCTATGGCAAGGCAGCTTAGAGGCAGGCAGGAAATCCAAGGAGACAGACAGGAAAGAGAAAGGTGGAATGAGGGAGATGCCAGACCACCATCCTAGGAGCAACATGTAATGGGATGCGGGGAAAGCCACGTAACACGTGGCAATGCATAGAATAGTTAAGGGTTGAGTTAAACTATAAGAACTAGCTAGCAAGAGGCCTGCCATAGACCATACAGTTGATAAGTAATATTAAGCCTCTGAATGATTATTTTATAAGCTGCTGAGGGACCATGGGGCCGGGCGGGACTGGAGGAATGTGTAACCATAGGCTGGGTTGGACCTGAGAAAACTTACGGCTACAGATGCCTATACACTCTTGGGTGTGTGGCTGTCCACTGGAGTGTGGTTGATTTGCCAATGGCTACACCCGTAAGGAAAACTAACTCTCCCACTCTCAATAGCTATCAATTACCAGTAACTCCTCAGCTAAGGTTGAGAATTGGTGAGCACCTTCCACCTATGTGCTGATACTTTGTCTGGCTTTTACTGGTCTTCTACATGTTGTTACAACTTGGGTGAGTTCATTTATGCAACTTCTGAGTTGTGTTTGGATAAAGACTGTTTCTTTGTAGTCATCTACTGCCTCTGGATCTTACAGTTTCTTAGCCCCCTCTTTTGCAATGCTCCCTGAGACTTGGGAGGTGACAGGGTTATATAGATGCTATGCTCATACCCAAATAGGACATACTCGAGGTTTAGACACCACCATGAAACAGTGGACAGAAAGACCGTAAAGGTCAAAGGACCAGAGAACTGCTGTGAAGTAGTCTTTTGAATATGATAGGGCTATTGTACCCATAAACTTTCAGCAGTTATAGTTGCCTGCACAAGACCTATGTAAAGATCACACCAGTCAACATTTCAGCATGGATGGGATGGGCTCACAAACAGATGCTGAAGATGAAGAGTCAGTTTTCTTCAGAGATGAGTGTTCTAATGGATTGCTCATGGCCAATGGTCAGCCCTACACACATATGCATATGGCAGCACTAATTGTATCTTATATATATATAACATACACACACACACATATACATGTATTACAGAATAGAAGAATACGTGAAATTGAGGAGTGAAGGAGTGAATGCATGGGGGCATGGGAGGAATTGGAGGAGAGTAAAGGCAGATATGATGAAAATTCATTATGCTCATGTATGAAATCCTTTTTAAAAAAGAAAAAAGAAAAGACAGCATAAGGAGAGTCAAAGAACAGCCACCAGAAACTTGCAGGTGAGATAATTCCAGCACTCACAGAGGACTGGGAGAATTTCAAGTGTCGTGTAGCCAAGGCAGTGATAAATGTGTTAAAAACATTAATTGCTGGGTATATTTTTATTCCACGAATGATTCTTAACAAAGTAGCCCTCACTTGTAGCTTTCCTCATTGCAAGAAGCTCTGTATCTCTTTGTTCTTTCTTGCTGGTCCTACGGTATGACTCCTTTGCTTCCTGTTGCTCCCTACATGGAGTGGATTCTAATGCTTTTATCTCTTCTGCCCAGATTCAATCAACTGGACATGTCCACTGAAAACCATCTCACTGGACAGAACTCAGTGAACAATGCAAGAGAACATACTCATTGCCTTGTGTATTTTCTAATTGTCTTACAGTTGAGGTCAAGTGTCTGGACTCAAGCACTAGTTTGTCCCATCCAGTGACAGATCACTTAACTTCTTTAAGCATTTCTCTGCTAAGGTGCCTAATGTTCAGGTTTATTTGAGGATAAAATAGAAATGGGTCAGTGTTTTTGTTTTTGTTTTGCCTAGTAATCTGAAAAGCACTATAAACCCATACAGCATAGTTACCTGCTTGCAACCTGGACAGCTATTCGCAGAGCTGCAGCAGCACTGGGCATATAGAATCTGCTTAGATATGTTTAAGATATTGATGAATTAAAGAATTATTGGTTGCTAAAATGTAGAGGAATTCTAAATTAGTAAGAGGGTCTTCCCTCAAAAGAGTACAGAGTTATGATCTCCATTTACCCCTTTATTAGTATATCAAGGAAATCCCTGCATTCCCATCTTCATTGAGATTATCCATGATAGCCAAGACACAGAATTGATAAAGGTATCCATCAACAAATGAATCAAGAAAATATTGTGTGCATATTTGATGGGATACTAGGTCTCTATAAAAATAAACCAAGCATAGAAAGATAAATATAACATAGTCTCACTCATATATGGAAGTTGAAAAAAGAGTCATATTAACTAATGCTTACTAGAGACATTCCCTAGGGAGAGAGAGAAGGAGAGAGAGAGAGAGAGAGAGAGAGAGAGAGAGAGAGAGAGAGAGAGAGAGAGATCTAAAATTGGGAAACCAAAATGCTATAAAATAATGAATATATCCTAGAGTTTTGCAGTGCACTGGGTGACTGTTCTTTACAATGTGTTACATAAATGACTAGAAGAAGGTTGTGGTCAAAAAGTTCTAAAAACATATACACACCCAAATAGAAAACTTTGGAGAAACAGCAAAGTTAATTATCCCAATGTGATTAATAATGTTATACATTATATTACGTATCAAAGGTTATTTATCTTACATTTCCACACCGTCTCTCAGAAATATGTGCGATTATCCTGAGTAAATTGTGTCAACTGAAAATAATATAAAAGCCAAACTTCTTTCAGTCCCCCAACAGAGCACAGAATCATCTCTTCACCTTTGCATTGTTTAACCCAGTAGGGAATCAAGTCATAGGAGCTGCTGACCTCAGGTGAATTCTATGAGAGGAGGGGGAGTGGGGTGGAGCTTCCTCTCCTCTGGGGGCCATTTTTCCCATCTTCTCCTTTATTGATTCATTTTGGTACTGGACAGTTTCACACATGTATGACCATTTTTCCGCTGACTCTCTGCCCTGCAGCCCCTCTTACCTTTTTCTCATCCATGTCACACACACACACACACACACACACACACACACACACACACACACTGGTCCATTTTGCTGTCAATCCCTTTTCTAGATTCATGGCTTTTATTTTTGGTTCCAAAGATGTCTAAGAATCCTTTCTGTAGAAGATTCCATTCGTCTTCATGAAATTCAAAAGGAGAGTCTCAAGTCCCTTCCCACTGCATGCCGGCTGCCCTCATTGCTGGCCAATACGCTACTTCCTTTCTGTATTTGGCTCACTCAGATGTAGGCAAGGATCTGCTACAGGGTGGTGGAGTCTTCATTAGGGTCTCAGTACTAAAGGGAAACCAGGGCAAACTCCTCATAAGCCTAGTCCTTACTTTCTACCCCCTGTTCCCCACTGATGGATTTACAAGCAGTTGGTTATTTTTAAAATCTACCCAGTAAGTTTCTTCACTTTGTGAAGGTTGCTTTTCTTTCTATTCTATCAAGGGGGTTGGGGGAAGGGGCATGTTTCCTTCCAGGCTTGGGAGGGGGTGCTGCCTTTGTCTCCCTTTACACACTAACCACCTAGGGCTCTCATTTGGCTCCATCTAACCCTGGCTGTGTCTACCCTGGTGGCTGGTGACCAACTTTCTGACTACTATTTCTACTCAATGTGCAAATGATGGTCCTGTGGGCAAAGCCTCTTTTGCTCCTGTGGCTGTTTCCAAAAATAAAGTTGCTGTGGTGCCCCAAAACACCAGGCAAGGGACAGAGCTGTGTCAGTTGGTCTCTGACCTCTCACCTCCCGGTGGCCAGCATCCAGCTGCCTGTAGGGCCACTGAAGGCTGTGATGAAGCACAGTCCCCGGGGTCTGACCTCCAACATTTTTAGACTCATCATGAAATAAATTGCCCCAGGATGCCACCTTGCTCAGCCCATCCCGGAGCTTCCAGGGGGCATTGGTGACATGCAGATGGCCCTTGAACTTTATTCTCACAGCTGCTGTTTTCTGGCAGCACTTCTTTGGAACTCTGCCCATGGCCTTTGAAAATAGCCTTCTCTTTGTTCTGTTTTTAAACTCAAAGCTATAAACATTTGCAAAACATTTCTTTCATTCAGGGGAAAACATATACTAATTTTATGCCTGTAATGTACCTCTTCCCCACTCATACCTCTCAACTCACCCACATCTCTCTTCCTTTGACTTCTTTTCCTACCTTGCCTTTCCCTCCCCTCCCTGTCTCTTCCCTTCCCCTCTTTTCCTCTTCTCTCCACTTCCATGCTTTTCCCCTCTCTCTTTCTCTCTCCAACAACAGCCACAGCCAGGGATCTGGAATTCTTTGCAAGATGTAAGAAGAAAAAGACAGGGCAAAGTTGACAGAAAAATGAACAGCCCTACATTAATGTCTTGGGTACAGGATGACAGCTTCCCACAAACTCTAGCTGTTCACTAGCTGAGTGTTTAGAACTGACAATGACCCCACTGTGTTGACAACCAAACCCAGTTACCTAGAGCAACTGAAATCTTTCTGTAGCTCAAGCTGTTCTTCAAGAGCAGAAATGCAATTCTCTTTGGGTCCTAAATCCAAGAGTCTGAAACTCATGCATTTCTGGCATTTATGTAGGTAGAGATGATATACACAATGTGAGACAGGGTCAGGGGGTCATAAGTGTGCATACAGATAAAATCTAACTGGAGTCTCAAAAATGTTAACCCGACCACGAGCCCCTTCAGAGATTTTTTTTCAATTGTGTATATTTGGGGGAGAGGGGTGTGCATGTGAGTTCTGGAGCCTATGGAGATCCTCTTAGAACTGGAGGTACAGGTGGCTGTGAGCTACCTCAGTGAGAGGTCTGAGCCACTGAACTATTTCTCCAGCCCCACATGAGCCCTTTTAGAGAAGGCTTAAATGTTGATAGTTCTCTATAAATCCCCCAGCAAAACTATATTCATACTTTGGTATATAACCTTCTCAACAGCCTCATAGAAATATTTCACATAACAATTAGAGACAAGTTTCATACTTTAACTTTGTTCTGTTTCCAGACTCTGAGACTAATGATCCAACCAGCAACTGTCCTTCCCCATCCTCAGCTGTCAGTCAGTATCCTCTTGCTGTGAAGAGATGCCATGACCATGGCATCTCTTATAAAGGAAAGTATTTCACTGGGGCTGGCTTACAGTTCAGAGGTATAGTCCTTTATCATCATGGCAGGAAGCATGGCAGCACACAGGCAGAAATAATGCTGGAGGAGCTGAGAGTTCTGCATCAGGATCCACAGGCAGCAGAAAGAAATAGGAACTGGGCCTGGGTTGGGCTTCTGAAACCTCAAAGCCCACCACCAGTGACATACTTCTTCCAACATGGCCACACCTCCTAATCCTTTCAAATAGGCCTATCCCCTAACCATTCCAATCCATAAACCTATGGAGGCTATTCTTATTCAAAGCTGTAGCTGGAGAGTTTCTCTCCAGCTGCAGCCAAGCCCCGGCAGTCCCGCAGCCCACTTATAAAATAAACACACAGACTCTTATATTATTTAAACTGTTTGGTCTAATGGCTCAGGCTTCTAGCTATCTGGTTCTTACATCTTAAATGAACCCATTTCTGTAAATCTATACCTTGCCACATGGCTCGTGGCTTACTGGTATCTCACAAGTTGGTATTCATGGTGGTGGCTGGCCAGCATCTCCCGACTCAGCCTTCCTGTTCCCAGAATTCTCTTCTCTGTTTGTCCCGCCTTTACTTCCTGCCTGGCTACTGGCCAATCAGCATTTTATTTATACAGAGTGATATTAACTGCACAAAGCACCAGATCAACCAAACACAGAAGATTTCTTTTTTCTTTCTTAAGTAAAAGAAATAATTCATTGAGAAATATTTTGAAGATATTTCTACTTCTTTGGACAGTTTGAATCATCAAACTTAACTTTCGGTGGAGAATAAATCTTACATAGATAATAGGCTTTAAGTCATATAGAAAGTTGTCAATTTACTACATCATTCAAAAGGAAATGAATTCTAAAAAACAAAAAATTGAAAATAGAGCTTTTTTTTATGTCCTAGATGAATTTTTTAAACAAAAATAATGAAGCTCAATCTTTCTAAAATATTTATAAAGGCAGAAAACATTGATAGTTATTGAAAGTTGACACCCAATAATAAAGCACAAAATGCATAACATAGTTGCATATCATCCCTTCTTATAAATATAGACACACAAACACAACATTAGATAATTACACTAAGAACTACATCCCACCACCAAAGTCAGATCCACACCAGATATGAAAATCACATTTCAATGTAAGATATCAGATGACATAAAACATTTTTTTATTATGTGAAAAATGGCAGAAAAGCATGTGGTTATTTCTGGAAACATTGAAAAGTGGTTGTGGGCTCTGAGAGGGTATCTATGGCCCAGAAGATATGTCTACATCCAAGCACATTCAGAAACATTAAATTGACTCAGTAGGTATTAAGTAGAGAGGGAAAGGGAGGAAGAGAGAGAGAGAGAGACAGACACACACAGATACACACACACACACACACACACACAGAGAGAGAGAGAGAGAGAGAGAGACAGAGAGAGAGAGAGACAGAGAGACAGAGAGACAGAGACAGAGAGACAGAGAGACAGAGAGACAGAGAACGAACATTGAGTTGTGGAGTTGGGAGGGAAAAGTGGAGGGGGAACTCATTGGGGACATCTCTACTCCTCAGATCCTGTTAAAGAGAACCTAATTTGGGTTCTATGAGAGCACTACAAGATAATGTAAAACATTCACTCTCCCTTGCCCTCTGCATGGCACACCTCAGGAAACACTGTCTTATTTACTCAGGACACCTACGGACAAACTTTTCCTTTCAGACTTCTACCAGGGCAGGATGCAGGTGCAGGTTTTCAGTTCCCTAAATCAAGGGGTGGTTTTCTGAGACTTCTGTAGGCCTTCTCCGGTGGCTCGAGATGTAGCCAAGTATTCTCTTCTCTCCCACAATGTGAGCGAGACCACACAGCACACGCCTGACAGTTGAAACCCTGTCACTGACATGCCAGAGGTCATTGTCTCACCTGCACATTTGGATGCTGTGGCTGACAGAGCACTGCTCCTTTCCCAGTTGGAAATCATCTAAAGACTGTAAAGATATTTCAAATATCATTGTGTTTTGAGCTTTTAGATTTTTCCACCTAAATCCAGAAAAAATCTGATGCTACATACTCTCAGACATGCTTTTTGATTTGTTTTGCTTTGCTTAACAGGAATGAAGTTCAACTTCATCCGACTATTTATCTGCTTATCTTGAGATGATTAAACAATCCTCCCTCTAATCCTTTAATAGGATCCTTTGCCTGGGTTGGGTTCCTGTTGTTGATTCAGACTCACAATACTGGGCAAACACTACTTCTTCAGAATCTATTACTTCATGGATTACATCTGACCTGTTAATTTTAATCAAGGCCATTTCATTCCTACCCGAGAGCTAGATTTCTCTATGATTTTATTTTCTTACATTCTGTGGCATAGGCTCTCTTCAAAAAGATAAGGGAATGTCAGTCTCTGTGTTTTAACGATCTTGATCTTGAATGTTTGGTGACATCATTTGTAAAATAACTTCAATTTAATGTCTGAAATACAAATTTCTGATCTTTTTAAATTTTCTTTAGATGTTGTTGGCATGTTGAAATACTAATGTGTCTTCAGTCAAGTATTCTTAAATTATTTGTGCAAAGTTGGGTATCATCAAAGAATACAAACAGCATAAAAACTTTAGTCTTAGAAATATTTACAGTTGTTGAACCACAGTTGAATCTGGAGTCTGTAGAATGTTTCCATTTTTATGTTTCCTGTATCATTTAATCTCTTTCTTTCCTTCCTTCCCTCCTTCTTTCCTTTCCTTTCCTTTCCTTTCCTTCCCTTCCCTCCCTCCCTCCCTCCCTCCCTCCCTCCCTCCCTCCCTCCCTCCCTCCTTCCCTCCCTTCCTTCCTTTCCTCCTCCTTTGTATAAATCTTTAAGTCTTTTAAAAATAAGACAGCATTTGTGCTGATCATTTCTTTTACGTTGAATTTGTTTTCTCTAGTATCCATTTCTATTTTGTTGGAGTTTTCTGACCTTTATATAGTGTCTATGTTTCAAATGCTTATAAATTCTGATAATGCTCCCTCCCTGGAGCCAGACTGTCTGACAGAAACCCCAGATCCAGGTGAGGGAAGCCTCCCTTGAAGTTGATAGTCAGGAGGGTTCAAGAAACACCCTGAACAACATAGGTTGTTATTATTGCCCTCAGCTGCTTCCCAGTACTTCCAGGTAGACTCTCTGAGATCACCTCTTCTGTGTTCTTATTAGTTATTTCCATATGATTTGTCAGGGTTTGGTGTAGGTATTACTGACAAGTTTTTGCACAGCAGTCTGAATCAGACCGAATTAGAAAAGCCCCCGTCTAATGGGTAAAGCATTCTCGGGTGATTCCTGGGCCCTCAGAGAGGTGACGGGACCAAGAGGCCAGAAGAACCAAGCATCTGTTGTCAGGGATGCAGTTTATATACCCAGTGGGAGTGGTCTTGAACCTCTCTAGGGGAAGAGCTGTGGTGGCAGGCTTTGAAGGGGCGGATTTAGGGTAAGAGATAGGGGCGGGGAGTTGAGATGGATCTTCCACCAGACTCCTTCCAAACATTCCTGACTCTTTGGGTGTAGGGATGCCAGGGTGCCAGGGGTTGAGGTGGAGCTCCTGCCCAAACAATTACACCAGCTAATTCCTGGTGCCCCTCAGTGTGGGCCTTTTGCTGTTTATTTTACATCTTGGTTCTCTGAATTTCTTTATTTTTGTATTGCACTGCTTAGTATCATCCAATAAGATCCGGGGCTCTTTCTTTCTCTGTTCTTTGCCTTGGTTACTTTCTGCCACTCTGTCTTCAAGTTCATGTGCACTTGACTGGACGGTGTTCTTCCAGCTGTGAAATCCAACCATCATTCTGCTTTGTTCTGAGATCACAGTTTTCAGTTCTAGAATTTTCTCTTTTCTTCTTACTTATATATTCCATACTACAAACTTTTCTGCTGAAATTTTATTCACGGTAGACAATGCTCTTTTACTTTACTAATGATAGAAGCAAAACTGTCAAATCCTTATTTGTTACTTTCAGCATCTGGTGTCTCTCAAAGTAAGACTAAATTAAATTTCCTTGGAGAAAAATCTGCAGTTTTTATCAAAAGATACTTCTGTATGCTAGAATTCTATTCTCAGTAATTTCTCCTACATAGTGACTCACTGACTCTCTCTCCTCTGCATGCTGGGTAATTTTAATCCAAGGCTTGTATTTTGAGTGGCGTACAACTTTGAGATGATATGAAATACAGTGCATTCAGTCTATATCTTGGATTCTTCACAGCAATATAGTCATGGAACAGATAATTAGAGGAATGCTGTAATTTTTTCCCACTCCTCTAAGCTTATAGAGTCAAATTTATTCCGATATGTTTATAAGATTAAATATATAGTTAGATTTATGTCAGGCTTGTTTATTAAATGATTTAACATCATATGTAGACATTTAAATTAACTAATCAATAACTGACTATTATTATTAAAAAACACCTTATGTTGCTGTTATTGGTGATTATACATCATTTTCCAATATTTGTATTATAATGTACAGCTAAAATATTATTTCAAACATCAAAAACTGCTCCAATAGGATGCTAGAGACTTTTTTTGTACATGTATTTGTGGGGGGGGCACACACATGTGTGTGTGTATGTTAGAGTTTGATATTAGGCATATTCTCCATCAGTCTCTTGCTGCTGAACTGAAAGCTTAGCCTTTCAGCTCTTCTGGCTAGCTGAATTATTAGTTATTTCCAAATGATTTGTCAGGGTTTGGTGTAGGTATTACTGACAAGTTTTTGCACAGCAGTCTGAATCATACTGTATTAGAAAAGCCCCGGTCTAATGGGTAAAGCATTCTCGGGTGATTCCCAGGCCCTCAGAGAGGTGACGGGACCAAGAGACCAGAAGAACCAAGCGTCTGTTGTCTGGGATGCAGCTTATATACCCAGTGGGAGTGGTCTTGAACCTCTCTGGGGGAGGAGCTGTGTTTGGTGGGCTTTGAAGGGGCGGGAATTCCTGGTCCCTGAATCCTGTGTGCTGGAATCACAGGCATGTGCCAAGCCCCTTCCCCATGCAGAAGTTAATATACAAAATATATAAGGAAAGAGTAGTTCCTTGTTGAAAGAACCATATATACTTCTTACCTTCTCAATGCCAAGGAGTGATGCCAAAGCAATGTCACTTGAAGGCACACTGACTCCAAAGATTTTACTTCCTCACCTGACTGGCTGTCGGAAAGGAGGTCTTCACATCGGCCCCACACTCCTGTGCTTTATCTGGGGGAATGATCTGCAGTGCCTGCATGTGATAATCATCATCAGAAGACATTGTTTCTCTGTGATTAAATTCTGTTCTAACTACTTTGCCATTCATACTGAAGTTGCTTCGTTAGACCCAGTTATCTCTTTAGAAAGATCCTGATAATTGCTTAGGTCATTTAGTTACTAGAAATTTTATTATGCTTCTCTTTTTTATATGGAAACTTACATAATATAAACTTGGAAAAATTTATCTCTATGGCTAAGGATAGAAGCCATATAAGCATTCCAGTGAGTTATCTTAAGGATCACTTTCAGGGTAACAGTTCAGAATACAGTGCTTTGCTTGGGAGTATCAGCTTTGGAGACTGATGGCCAAATTTGAATTCTGTCTCTGGGTGGCCTTGTTTAGTTTCTCCCTGCCTCAGTTTCCCCTTTCTTCCTTTCTCCTAGTTCTTTCTTTCTTTTGCTCTTTTTTTTGATCTTTTATGTTTTTTTTTTTTCCAGATGAGAGCCAAATAACTTTCTTCTTGGGTTCTCCATGCACTGGATGGAGTACCACATGCAGAATTCGGTTGAACAAATTTGACTTCTGACATCTCATCTACATACTGTCACTCTCTTTCCTTCTCACAATACCGTAGCTCTGCTCTCTTAAGAATGAGCATCTCTGGGTTCGATCCTCAGCTCCAGAAAAAAAAAAGGAATGAGCATCTGGGAAACACCAAACTGAAGAATAATAATCGAAGGATGAAAAGAACCCCCGCTCAAAAACCCAGAAAATATGTCTAACAAAATCATAGAAGAAAATGTCCCTACCCTAAAGAAGGACAGGCCTATAAAGGTACAAGAAACTTACAGAATACCAAATAGACTAGATCATAGAAGAAAGTCCCTGCTTCACATAATAATCAAAACACTAAATATGCAGAACAAAAAAAGAATGTGTGTGTGTGTGTGTGTGTGTGTGTGCGTGTGTGTGCGTGTGTGTGTGTGTGTGTTCTTTCTATATACAAATCAGCATCTCTTTGAGTTTGCCTGCCTGAATCCCAGCTGCACTTTGGGTCTCAAATCTCACTTCTTCAGACAAAGCCTATTGACCCACCAACCCCCTGTTCTCACATGATATAAAAGATCTTAGAAATTTTCCTCTATGGCACAGAGCTGTTTAGTTTAGTTGGCTGTTATCAATGGTTTCTCACAGACTCCTGTGTCATACTATAATTCTATGAGGATGGTGGTCAATCCTATCTTTTACTTTTGTATCCCCAACATTGTTTTATAAAATACTATTATTAATACTCATACGTTTATAAGAAATATTTGAGATACATATTGTAAAGGCTTTGCCAGAGCGTGTGGTGATGAGTTTACTTTAGAGCAGTGGTTCTCAACCTGTGGGTCATGACCCCTGGGGGGGCATCAAACAATCCTTTCACAGAGGTCACATAGCAGATCTCTTGCATATCAGATATTTACATCACCATTCACAACAGTAGCAAAATCACGGTTACAAAGTAGCAACAAAATAATTTTATGGTTGGGAGTCACTATAACACTAGTAACTGTGTTAAAGGGTCACAGCATTGGAAGGTTGAAAATCACTGCTTTACAGAATTGCTACAGGTTACATATAAAGATTTTTTTATTTGCATGTGAGCAATCTGCAAATTAGCAAAATGTTTACACAGTCTCTTACTCAGGGACACGGCTTAGCTGAAATATGTAGGACAAGATCAGTGTCCTCTCTGATAGCATCAACGGCCGCATAATCCTTTCTTTAGTCAGTGTTGTAGAAGAGATGCCTGTAATCTCTTTGTGCTGGAGTAGAATATAGTTAGAAGAGAGTAAAGGCTGTTGGGCCATTGATACCTTAATTGATGTGTTCACTTGATCACCAGCCAGGAGACTATTCCTGTCCATTGAATTTTGTCATGTCATATCTCCTGGAGAAAACATAATATACCTTAAACTTAATTCCCCACTGTGCCAAAATCTTTTGTCACCTTGAGTGCACAGGGACATAATAGTGACTTTTGAAAGCCAGCATGGTTTACTATCGATGGCTGCTTTCCTGGGATCTCCTTCAGCCCATGTAGGAGAATGTCATAGGTGGTTGATGCTCCTGCTTGGTACCAGGGTACAGGATTCCGAACACGTGGAAGAGTTGAAGGCAGGCTCTATTAAAGATTTCAATGCTCGACTCCATCTGTAATGTAAATCCTACAGAGGTGCTCCAGGCGTTTGCTTCTATTCTTAGCCAGAAAGTCACAAGCCGGGGGGTGCGCCACCTTCACAATCAGTGCCCCCTTTTAGCTCCTAACACAGAACATATGGTTGTTGAAGAGGTTGCAATGTTAGAGAAATGTCATGACAGAATTTCTCTATGTTAACATGTATCATCTGTCACATAATTGTTTGTTTTACAGCCCATACCTATAATGGACTAAGTGGGAACCATTTATATCATTTAACAATGAATGCCTTTAATTAGTATCTCATGCAACTGGAACATGTTAAGGAAGCTGACACAAGTCTGGCTGGGGTGGGAGATTCCATGTGAGTTTCATTATGGGATGGCTAAGATGTTATAGTTGCACAGGTACCAAAACTCTGAGGGGACTCTGGATGCTGTCGTACATGCCATGGGTACCCAGCATGTGTAAGTGACATGCTGTTCACAGGGGTTCACTCAGTTCATGAGCACATTAGACTAGTTCACTTCATTTCTTAAGCCTCAAATCCCCCGAGAGAGCTTATCCAGGAGCCTGCATGGGCATGCTGGTACAACATAATGGAGACTATGGAAGCCTTGAGGAAGGATACAGGAAAAGGAAAATGAGCCACACTTTATAGTCACAGTGCATCATACTAAGTGAGAGGTTGGCAGTTGGATGAAGTATTTTCGCTAACTGGTGCAAATGGTTTTCTTCATTCTTAGCTTTAGACATCGTGTGTGTGTGTGTGTGTGTGTGTGTGTGTGTGTGTGTGTGTGTGTGTGTGTGTGTGTGTGTGTGTTTCAAAGACACTTCATCAGCATCTTATATGGACTGACACTAAGCTGGCTTTAGTAGACAGTGAGGACATAGTTACCTGTCTAGGCCTATCACAAAGTGTCTCCAATAAAATATATTGAAGGAGATCACCATGTCAGCAAACTAGTCTTCAATTCCTCTCAAAAGAAATCACCCTATTGCTACAATAGAGGCTGGCAGCCCATGCCAGACAGAGTTGAAGCCCCAGCATGTGGTACATCCTAACCCTCTTTGAGGATTTTGTAAGGTATGCAACCATATATTTTATCTGTCACCTTGGCGTATAAAAATCAGACAATGCTGTCACATGTTGCTCTCAACTTCAGAAAGAATGCTAATTGTTTTGTCAAACTAAAATGAACTTCAAATGCTGAAGTTTTATATATATATATATATATATATATATATATACATATACATATACATACATACATATATATATATATATATATATGCATGTATTTGATGATTTATTGTCACTTGGTGGAGAATTATCTCAGTTTTTGTGTGTTGTATTTTTCCTTTACAGAGCAGTGCTACACACTGAAGTAAGTAATATGTTATATGATGTTTTCTATGCAATACTTAAAAGCATTGTTCAGTGATGGTGTCTGCACATTTTTCTGCTGAATACATCTTGCAGTTAGGAGCTCCTTGTGCATTGTGCCTTTCTCAGTAAATATACCCAGGTCATGAAATAGCTTCAGCATCACAGAAAATCCTCAACATTGCTAGCAGCAGGTCTCTTCTTTTTGTTACTAATGCCAACCCAGAGGGTATAGATTATCACAGCAGTTGCTAGTGAGAATGTCACCTTCCCTGACAATAACTCCAGGCCACTCTACCTGTCACTGTCCTCAACAGTTCTACTTCCTCTAGGGTCCAAAGAGGCAGACACCTAGTGTATATATTTGTAGGTGATCGACAGCCATGGATTTTACTCTGCAGGGATTTTGCTGTGATTTCATTTTATTTTCCCAAAGAAAGATATCTGCTCCCATATCTATGTTGATAGCTGCTTCCCTCTGTGTTCATAACTTCCATACCATCTACTCCATAAGCACAGATATGTCCCACCTCTGACTCCGGACTGTGCACTCACATCGGGTCTCTGTATCTCTGGATTGTAATAGTTTCTTATGTCCACTGCATACAGTTGACTATGAATTGTTCCCACAGCCAGTAACTTTCTCTTATAGAGACTTTTGGCATGTTATACTTGAAGCTGCATTTACTGATAATCACCATCTTTCAGTGATTTCCACTTATTCAGGAGACAAATCTTTTATTTTTTTCTTTTGCATGAGTTGTACATTCCTGACGAACATTTGACTTCATTGAGAGTCAGATATGAACTTGACCTCTATACATGTTTGTGTCTTTCTAGTATCATTGGCATTAACATTTTTATAAAAACGCTTCAACTGTTTCTTCTAGTGAGTCATATTAAAAAGCACAGTCTGTTTTGAATTCTCATTAAGGGGAGATAGGACATAAGCCTCCTTTCACTTCCAAGTCAAAATAAAATGTAGCACAAAACAGGGTATAAATAAAATGTTTCATATAGAATATATCCAAGGTTTGTAATATGACTTGGGGATGCGACTTTGAAATTATTGGAAGTCCTCTACTTTCTAAAAGGTCTCTTTGGAGTTCATGTGTCATCACTGGAATCAGTTTGTAGACAGCACAGTGTTATCTGAAGTATATGGAGTTTCTGAAGCATGAAAAACAGAATGCACCATCAGATTTGATGCCTGGGTACATTCAACATAGTCCAGAGAAGGAAGAGGGGTGAAAGCTCCCTCTTTGAGCTGGAGTCTCTGGTTAAGCAGAGGAAAGGCCTTACTGGGCAAGTGGGTCCTGTGGTTTGAAATGGGGGAGGGCTGTGGCTGTGGGGCTCCATTGACCCAAACCATTATTGGAATGGTAAAAGGAGACAAAGTATACAGGGAGAGGTACAGCTCAGGGTAGCATCCAAGGCAGCGTATAGGTCAGACTTGCCACTACTCAGACACTGGCTTCTACTGAGTCCATTGGTCTAAACCAGCAGAGTCATAGTTATCTTGCAACCCTACTCAATGAGAGAAGTCATTAGAATGTTTAGTTGGAAACTTCTACGCCAACTAAATGATCTAAAGATACTAAAGTCCTCCATATCTATTGGCTTAGTTGAACTTTTTCTCGATTGCTAAATTCTTGCCAGCTAGAAAGTCACAGCAGAAGTGGGTAAAGAACCTGTTCAACAAGCTTGTCAGCCTGAGTTCAATTTTGGAAATCTATAGAAAGATGGAAGGAGACAACCAACTCCACAAAGTTATCCTCTGATCTCCTCCGTGTGCATGTTGTAGCATGTCTGCCCACACATGTACATCATCATGCACACATCCACAGAAGAATAATAAACATGAATTTAAACACAAAAGAATAACAGCTGCCTATGAACACAGAAATACAATTCTGAAAATAATTTAAGATAACTTTGATGGCGTAAAACAACCTGTCTCATCACATGACCATCTGTGTCAACAGTGTTCAAGGACTTTTAATTCTGAACTCACTAAGAGGCAAGTAATGGACAAGTTGTTTCACTTGTAAGTCAAGAAGGGATTAGGTATGGCTAATCCTTTTAAAGTATTTTGCTGAGTAAGGAAAATTGAACCAGGAAGGCTTTAGGTGCTATGATGGCAAAGCTCCTGAAGTGGTCCCTATGCCTTTGTTAGTAAACATACAAATGCCTGGACTAGACCAAACCAAAAGGAAGACAGTGCAGTCAAGACAATAAAATCCTTGGCCAAAAATAACCACCAGAATGATAGTAGTTTGTAAACTACACATGTTTATGGTAGCCCTAAAATGTGACAGCCAGTGTGTTACATGAGATTGCATAAATAAATCTAAGTGTATGGATTTAATTATTACTGCAGATGTAGAAATGGGTATGTTGGCAGACAGATTTGAAAGCTCAAGTTACAAAAGAGAGTAACAAAATCTGGGGTCACACCACAGGCTGGCCAACCTTCATCTTCAACTTGACTGGATTTATCACTACCTAGAGACACCTCTGGATGTGCCTGTGATGGTGCTTCTAAAGAGGTTTAACTGAGGGGAAGACCCACTCTGAATACCAGGAGAAACATCCCTGACTAAAAGAAAGAAAAGACTGAGAAACTCTAATAACCAATGTTCGTCTCTTTCTGTTTTCTGACTCTGGACACCATACTCCTGCCCCCAGGCTCTTTCACTATGATGGACTGCATAGCTTCTAAAACAGTGAGATAAAATAAATCTTTCTTCCAGTAAGTTTTGTTTCTAGTACATATAATCACACACCAGCAAGAAAACCAATGAATACACACCATTTGAAAAGTGTCTTTGATGATATACTAGTCAGAAGAGTTATTGGGGCATGAGTACCCCAGGAGCAGTTCATTTGAGGATGAACTCAAATATTGTAATGACATAAAAGATTAGGTGAGCTCCTGTAGCACTAAAGGAACACAAATCAAACATAATTTTGAAATACCAGCTACAGAAATGTGGATAAGACAGGGTCTGTGCTTAGTTGTTCACAGGATAACTTACAATGAATAATAGGGCTATGACTATGTCGCCTAGCCTACCCTCCTCAAAAAATATATGATCATCCAATATAGCCAGAAAATAAAGTTTTTTAAAGCACAGATATTTTCTTGGCTTATATATTGATCCAGACATTTTTGTGGATCAATGATAGAATATTGATGTTGGATTTTTACATGCAGACATAAAATACAATTATTAAAAGTAATCTATGTCTAAACAACTGTCAGAACTGAAGCCATGAAGCCCATATTGTCTGCCAAGAGGTGGCCACTGGGGTCAGGTTGTGAGGGGGGCTGACCATCTTCCAGGATTAATATAGAGCTTCCTGGGTGATGAGCCCCTTTTTAGTTAGTGAAAGTAGGGATCAGGCTGGGTTATCAAATTATCACGATTATACATCCTTTCTAAAGCTGTTCGATGAACAAGAAAAACTGGTTTACATGTTTGAAGTCCAATTATTCCCCTAATTAAATAGGGTAACAATGTAGCACCATTAAAATGTCATTTTGTTTTTGTTTTGATACCATCTTGCAATGACAGTTCTTTCTCAATTAACTCACCAAGTTGTTGGGACACCAATGGCAGATGCCAACAAGCTTTTCCTAAAGCTAGACAAGCATACAGACACTGAAAAAAAATGTATGATGGGAAAACCACGGAAGAGGGAAATCACTGAAGTTTATTGTGGGCCAGCCAGGGCCAACTTGCCTAGTCATGTCATACAGCACTAACAAGTCAAACATCTGGGTGCATGGTGCATGGATAGACAGATGAAAACGACGGTGAGAAGAAAGTCCAGAAGTTGATGGAATCATATGGAGATACAGAATATGATAATGGAGGGAACTGTGTAGTTGAAGGGAACTGTTTGAAAAGCCCAGAATTGGAACTTCATGAGATATTCTAGAATCTGATAATGAAAGCTCCCGAGAACTGTCCCAGATACCGCTGGGACAAAGATGATGATGATGATGATGATGATGATGATGATGATGATGATGATGATGGTGGTGGTGGTGGTGGTGGTGGTGGTGGTGGTGGTGGTGTGCATATGTGACATCTATGTATATGGATGACAGATGATCACTTCAAGCATCACTTATTAGGCACCATTCACTATTTTTCTTCTGAGACAGGGTCTCTCACTGTCTTGGAAGTGATCAAGTAATTCAGATTGGCTGGCTAGTGAGTTGCAGGGATCCACCCACCTCTGCTTTCCTTCTTAGCATTGGGATAAGCATGCAATCTCATGCCCAGCTTTTAGTTTTTATATGAGTTCTGGTGATCAAACTGAGGTGCTCACGCAAGAAGAACACTTCACCAACTGACCCGTCATCCCCTTGCCCCAAAGATGGAATTTTAAAATGCTGCTGCTGGGTGACCTGAAAAGTCATCCGGTGAGATATTGTCAGATTCATTTCTCACAATATCTACAGAAATGGATTCTGAAGTGGATATCTAAATGTCAAAACAGAAATATGAAACCAAATGAAGACATGGGAGAGTGTCTCCATGATGTGAGTTCGGTGTTCACATGGTGTGCTTCTGTCCTTCCCTGCTTCCCACGTTTTTCTCATTTACGCCTTCTCTTGTGTTTGAGTCTAGTGTTTGACATCTAATTTATAAACACTTTTAATCACTTAGATCATCCTATTTATATTCATTGGCATTACAAATAATGTTAGTAAATGGAAAGGTATGTCAATGATATATTAGTACTGTATACTTACAAGCATGGACATGTGTTATTTGATTTTGTAATCTTATATTTTCAGTTTTTAGCTTTTAATAATTCCTTAAAATCTATTGCCTTAGGTGGCTTTGGAGCTGCCTTGGTTATTTTGTGTCTCTGATAATTTTGGAGATGGAATGACTTTAATTTTTTTATTTCAAAATTGAAATATAAATACATCAGTTTCCCCTTTTTTGTTTCCTCCTCCCATCTCCTCCTGTGTACAATCCCTTCTTGTTCTCTCTCAAACTCATGGCCTCTGGACTCTTTTTCTTCTATTGTTGTTATATATTATATATATATATGTGTGTGTATGTATGTATGTATATATACACATATACATATATATAGTATATATAAATATACCCCTAAATATATAAGCACAGTCCCTATGGACTTAAATATCTGCTCAGTCCCTATAGATTTAAATTGCATGTATACGACTTCAGGGCCGATCATTTGATATTGGATCACCAATTAGGGGACTCTTCTCTGTTAAAGACTACTTTACCAGCATTCTTTATTTGCTGTATTTCATTGCCTACAGGTGGGACCCTGGGAGATTTCTCCCTTCCATGTTGGCATGTTTGTTGGTGATGTCTTGTTCAAGTCATGTTTAGGCAACCTTACTGTTGAGACTTCACGGGTATGGCATGTCTAGGGGACACATCTCACAACAGACATCCTATTCCTCTGGCTCTTATAGTCTTTCTGCTTACTCTTTCATGATGGTCCCTGAGCCTTAGGTTCAGACATAGAAGAGTGGAAGCGGGGAGTGACTTTTTTTCAATAGATCTATGATGTAGTTAATCCCTTAGGTTTCTTCTATTTGGTCTTCAGTGAAATTTGTGTTTCATTTACTTTACAGACTCCCAGCTTTTCTTGGCTGATGGTGACACCCTGTTCTAGTCACCTTAATGTTGTCATCTTTTTCTCCACATCTGTTATGATTATTTATAACCTTTCCTACTTGTTATTAATTCTGTTTTAAACGGTGCCAATGCCTAGCCATTCTGCTTCTCATTAATTATATTTTCTTATAATATATATTATATATAATACATATTAGCGTGGTGCTGTGCTTCTTGACTTGCTTTTTAGATTCTTAAAGTTTCCTAACCCTCGGCACTTTGTTCTGTTGTTCAGACACCTTATATATGAGGTACTGCATGAGACTTGACTTCATTTCCTCTGTCGTTTGCATATGACATCTCCTTTGTCTCCATTCACCATTTATTTGTCTCTGTTTTTTTTCAGCTAGTCTCATAATCATCATCTCCTTGTATGATCCACTTGCAAAGTTTTGTACCAAACACATTGCTTGTTAATGGTAAAGAGCTCTGCCCATCCTTTGTTTTGTATTGATGATGGCAGATTTTGTTCACTTCTTTTTCCATCTTGATTGGGAAATGTTTGTCTTGCCTTTAGAAATATATTTAGATGAGATTTTCTACAGGCCAAAGACCAGAAAGGTGAGCCATCCATTAGAGAAAAACTTAAGCCAGAGGTCTGTGTAGCTATGTTTGTGGCTAAATTCTGTCCCCTTATCTCATATTTTATTAAAGTCTCTCCCAACCAACAAACCCTGCAGATGATTTAATATAGGAAGAGCATACAGGAAATATAATTATTTACCTATTATGTTTTTGTTGCTTCATAAAGGATTGAAGCATAAAATGATTGCCTAAAAGACATGCAGAAGAAGAGGACACAAGTCATGACTTGTTAGTGGATGAAATCTGGGCCTTTTGTATGTTGTTACTCTTGCCTGGAAGGATTTCAGGATGTGGTAGAGACACAGACATTACCTGCAGCAATGGCAGAAGCTTTAGGAACAACACCCCTGGAGCAGGGTCTATGGACACCCTACAGTATATGGGCACAGCCCAGAGGGTCCTCCAGTAAGCAGTTCAGTGAGGTTTTTGTTTTGTTTGTTTGTTTGGTTGGTTGGTTGGTTTAGATTTTTGAGATAGAGTTTCCCTGTGTAGCTCTGGCTGTCCTGGAACTCACTCTGTAGACCAGAATGTCCTCAAACTCACAGAGATCCTCCCAAGTGCTGGGATTAAAGGCCTATGCCACCACTGCCTGATATTCAGTGAGGTTCTCCTTTGTTGCTGCAGATTGCATGGTAGCTGTGGGTTTCCCTTTAGAAGACAACTTGATACCTACCCCAGCCAAAATGCATGGCTGCTCTAAGATTTTGGCTCCTGTGGTGAGCGCCTCCAGTATGGATAGGGTAAGTTCCTCCAGGTCTGAAAACAGACACCGCTTTGTAACAGCTGATGAGTACGAACCAGCTTCCTTTAGGGTTAAAGGAAATGTTCTAACGGTAGACAGAGGCTTTGACATGACTAAGCATGGACTAAAAAAAATCATTGAAATGCCCACTTTGGCTGATTTATACAAATTTATACTATGATAATTACAGCTAAAGATACAAAATTAGAGAGCATTTAGTTAAATTTAATTTTTTTACAGGCGAAAAATAAATTTTAGTATGGTGCCTCATGTGTGGAATTTATTCAAATGACTATCTTTGCTTATCTGAAATTCAAATTCACCTGACTGTTCTGTATTTTCTCTAAAAACCAACTTGAGATGTCTCCGCTGTGCTTATTTTCTGTGGGATTTCACTTCAGGCAAAAATCTCCAGAAGAACTAACCTCTATTTCTTATCTTTGTTTTTTAAATGTCAAGCTTTTGGCTGCACCAAATGAAACCATGTGGATTTTTGGAAAGGCACGTCTCATTTTTACCCCTACCACCCCCCCCCCCCGCCAGTGGTCACCAACTTGTCTTACCTTCTTGCCTTGCATAAGGGTTGTTTTGATTTGGTGAATGTATATAGTTTTTTTTTTTTTTTCTCTTATTCTTCTCCCTTAACACTGCTCACTACAAAAAGCTTTTCTGACCAAGGCTGAGAGCTTTGCTGACCTAGGAATGTAATAAATATTTAGAGGTCAACACAAGCATGTTCACTTAGCAAAACAATCCTGCTGGGTTCCTCCTTGTGACCTATGGCATCCCTAGCCATGGACTTTTGACCAGGTTTGCAATCCCTGGCCTGGATCCAGCTGTAATATTGTTGGTTACCCCTATAATACACATACCACTATTTCACCACTGGACGTATCCTGCCTAGAAGGTGAGTATACATTCACTTCTACTATTTTATCCAAGATTGTTTATATTATATGAGACGATCAGTCCCAGTATTCAGCAAGATACATAAAAACATAATGCAATATGATTATAATAAATATGTACTAAAAATATATTATTATAAATACCAATATTTTATCATATATAAATTTATATAATAGTATACATAACAAATACTTATACTATAGGCAGCATTATATATAACGTAATATTTCTTATATAATATGCATAGTATCTACATAAAAATACAGCCTGAATAAGTGTATAAAAGCATATAATTACATATTTGAGATTTTAAATTTTATTTCAAATACAGAAGTCTGGCCAGATACTAATGGCATCTTGCACCAAAAATTAGTAGCTATAGAAATGCTGAGAATTACATTGAAATGAAAACATCTTACCTCCCAAACTGACAACTGAATAAACTTAGGTTTCAATTTTCTTAGATTTGTGGGTTTGTTCTAGGAACAGAAATATAAAGTCCAACCTAGTGGGTCTAGCCCCGAAGTTTCTTCACCATGATGTTAAAAAATGCAAAGTACTAAATATTATATCTATCATGCAAAGATGGACCCAAAATAAATTCCACTTCACTATCATCGAACTTCTAGGAATGTTCTCCTTGGCATAGAGACAAGCATCATAGAGCCTGATGCTCTCTACTGACTGGTACCCAGATCTCTACAGCGGGGTAATCTAAGCCATGCATACTATTTAAAGTGGCCCACGAATCATCCCTAAATAAACCTCATCTTTAACTGAGTAAATTCCAATCAATAATTATTGAATATTTGTGAGGGTTAATTTTGGATGTTAAAGTTGGCTAGGCCACATGCTACCCAGACATTTGGCAAGATATTTTTCTAAGTACTGCTAGATGCTGCTTTGGGTGGGATTAACATTTGAATGGATGGACCAGTTATTCCCTAGTGTGGGTAGACTTTACTTAAATCAGTGAAGGATAGAATAGCACAGAAAGGTAGACGACCCCCCAACTGAGGGAGAATTCTTACTTGTGTCTTTTTGTTTACTTGGTTTTCCAGTTTGTTGGCTTTCAGACTAGAACTATACAACCAACTCTCATGGGTCCCAGTTTTCTAATTCATCTTCTGGATATTTGGACTTGTGAATATCCAGAAATGCATGAGTCAATGTAAATCAGTCAGTCAATCAATGACTCAATCGATCTTTATTGTATTGTTTCTGTATCTTTGGAAAACCCTGACTAATATAGCATACCCCACAATAAAACAAAATGACCCTCTTAACATGCCTACACACAGACACACACACACACACACACACACACACACACACACATTATTCTAGCAGTAACACAAGCAATGAGGTTAGAAACATAAGTTGACTGCATTCACTGAAATATTACACATGAGCATAGGACTGTACCTATTTTGTTGATAATGTTCAGGAGAAAAAAAAACAGATATATGGTAAGCCCTGTCTGGAGGTTAATAGAAAGTCACTCTGGGGTTGAATGTCCAATCTTGGAAAAAGGTTCATGGGCATTCTGCATTAGTCAGGGGTCTCTAGAGGAGCAAAGTCTATACAACGAATACATCCTATTAAAGGAGCTGTACTACAGAGCTTTCCATGATAGCATGGGTAGTCCAACAGAGGTTGTCTGCAAGTGGAGAGGCTGAGTCTGTGAGTTTGGAGGCCTAAGCAGCCCTAATCTGGCACAAAGGGCCCGGAGGATTGCTGGAGCACCACTGGTCTTTTTTGTCCATGTTGGAAGTATGAGGAAGCTGGATTTTGATGCATGAA
This sequence comes from Onychomys torridus, assembly GCF_903995425.1. NCBI lineage: Eukaryota > Metazoa > Chordata > Mammalia > Rodentia > Cricetidae > Onychomys > Onychomys torridus. The sequence continues at coordinate 39,940,702 of NC_050463.1, forward strand.
AAGGCTGCATGGGTCAGCAGCAGCAAGACAGATTCAGTCACTAGCAAGAAGCAAAAGTTGAACAGGCGGCAGCACTTTTTCCTCTGACCTCTTTGTATCTGGGTCACTGCTGCAAGGTGTTGCCCACTCTGGAGGAGATCCTTTCTGCTTGGTTAATCCTTCCATTGATTCTCCTGGAAACGTCCTTATAGACCTTCCCAGAGTCATGCATTTTAGTTGATTCCAAATTTAAGCAAGTTGGTAAGCAAAATTAATGACTACATATACTGTCTACTGCTTTATGTACATATTGCTTGTTAATTTTTAGATCCATTTATTTTATCAGTGAGCTTTTTGCCTGCATACATGTGTAGAGCCTATGGAAGTCAGAAGAGGGTGTTGAAATTCCACGGAACTGGAGTTACAGATGACTGTGAGGCACCATGCAGTGCCAAAAACAGAACCTGACTTCACTGCAAGTACCATAAGTGCTCTTACCATCTCTCCAGCCCCTCCGCTGAAAGAATTTTGCAATAAGTCAAAGCCGGGTAGTGGGTAGCCTGCTAAGAAGTAGAGAATCCAAAAGAATTTTAGCAATCTCAAGACAGAAAGACAAATGTAAAGCCGGAATCTTAGAGGGTACCAAGGACTCAAAAATGCAAGTTCCTAAAGAGAACTAGGATTCCCTAAACCCCAATACCCAATGACTTCCCTTGCTAGGTAGGTACTTGTTATATGGGCAAGGTATGAAAGAAAGATAATGGAAGCAAGGAACTGTCTGTCTCCATTGGGGGTGAGGGGGAGGAGGAAGGATAAGTTAACTGCTGTGGGAAATGCTTTGCTATTATAAACTAGGAGAGCAGACAAAACATATGCAAGTCATACACATCAGTTCAGCAGGTAACAGTATAAAGTTTCCAAAGACAACGTAAGAATGTAACTGTATGACCTTTAAGTAAGAAAAGGTTTCTTAAATGGGGCACAAAATAGAACAATAAAAGATATTAGACTATATTTTAGTTAAGAACTATATATTGAACGATGCCATTAATAAGTCCCAAGAGCAAGCCACATCAGGGGAGAACATAATTTCAACAAACATATCTAAAAGAGGACTCATATCCAAAGTATGTATGCAATAAAGACCTCATATCCTATAAGAGAAATAAAGCCAATTAGGAAAAATGCTCTTGAAAGTTGAATAGGAATTTCAATAAAGGAAGCTTTCCAAATGGCTGGTTAATGTTCAAGAAATTTCTTAGTCATAGTAATCATCAGAGAGTGTAAGCTTAGTCTTCAGTGATATACTGTTTCATGAAATCAAAATAATTTTTTAAAAATACAATGCGTAGCAGGTCACATGTTTGGCAACTCTCTCATTCACCGTAGTAAGAATTTGGGGGTGGTTTTCGTGATTTTATTTTGTATCCGGCTAGCTGGCTACAAAGAGATAAACTAAACTTTCCAGAATGTCTCACTCTGAATGGTTCTGTAACAAGACTTGGCATAAGGGATAGATGCTTAAAACTGCAAGGCAGCGGCTAGGCAGTGGTGGCGCACGCCTTTAATCTCAGCACTCGGGAGGCAGAGCCAGGTGGATCTCTGTGAGTTCGAGGCTAGCTGGGGATACAGAGAGGGATCCAGGACAGGCACCAAAACTACAGAGAAACCCTGTCTCGAAAAACCAAAACCAACCAACCAAACAAACAAAAAACCTGGAAGGCAGCAATGATGCGAAGTAGCCTGTTTACATGTGAGAGGTCTATGGTTTGTGTTCTCTTAGGACTTACAAATGATGACAATATTCTACTGTCTCACTTTGTTATTGGGACAGTGGGTAGACCCATAACACCTTTAGCCCCCAATGTGTCCCCTTCTCTGACTTTACTAAATCTTATATTAGATACTTGGGAGTCTCTATGGAAAGCTGACTGCATATCCTATATTGCCTACAGCACCATCTGGATGCAGGAAAAAACAGACAGGATCTGAGCATGTCATTGTTTCCCCTCCTATAACCATGCCTTGATCCTGCTGACCAGTAGATCCAGAAACAAAAGTCTTATGAACACGGAATACCAGTCCCCAGGGCAGCATGAAGTCTGGCTTCTAGAATAGCTCCCTGATTCTATACTATTCTTTGTCACTTTACCTCTCTCTGATAAAGCCCTAACTGATTGATAGATCTCTTCAATGTCGAAGATAACCTTTTTCAGGAGGACTCTAAGTGATGGACATGCATAGGGAGAGAAGAGACAAACATTATTACCTCACAAAATCCTTCCACATAACCTGTGTAGAAATACTCCTGTTTAATAAAGTTTAATGGTTTCTAGCCTCTTTTTATTTCAATTTATGTTTGCAGAGGTATTGATCAAAGCTTTTAGCGAATCCTTCTCTTAGTAGTGCTGAGAAAGAAACTACAGGCACCCTTGGAACCATTAGAAATAGGAGGATAGTTGTCTTGATGAGAGCATAGGCTGTGTTCTTTTCTGTGGTCACTGATATATTGAACTGTGTTTCCAGTTCAGTTTCCAGTCAGTGGACCTGACTTTACTTTGTTCTATGGAAGACTCACTCCATACCTCATTTAAGTCAACTGATCTTGTATCCTTCATTTGGGTTTCAGGAATCCAGAGAGTTTCAACAGAGTTCCCCTCCCATTCTGTGAGCAGTGATGAGCTAATTCAGCTTTGGTGGGTCTTTTCTCCATAGTGAAAATGAAGCCCTGTTGACTTAACCTCATGGGATGTCCTTTCTAAGGAGGGATCTAGTAGGTTGACTAACCTTGATAGCCCATGATGAATGAACCAAAAAATTTCCTATGTATCTTGTGGAGGCAATGTCCAACTGGAAACCTTATAAATCTACACTTGCTCATTCGGGTCTGACACAAAACTGTTGGGGTTTATGTTCAGATTGGAAAATGTAAGTGAATTCACTAAAACAGAGAATATGTGTAAATGCATACTTGTGAGTTTCTGCTGTACAAGCAGGCCTCTGAGACTATGAGGAAATCTGGGTCTCTATTTCCTCATCTATAATACAAGGGGTTTGGTTAAGGTAGTGTTGACGGTTGCTTCCAAGAGTAACAGCTGCAAATTCCATGAAGCTACATCTCTGGAGACCTGGCCTCACATGCATTAGCAATTGGTGGCTACAGCACAGGGAGGCTTGAAGAACTCTTGAGACAATGTTGGGTAACATGCCGTCCCCATCCAGGCACTCAGTTATTGCTCTGACCAGCTCCCATAGTCATCCTGAGCTTAGAAGTTGCTTGATTCTTAAGATATGCTCAGTATTTCTTTTTATGAAGACCATTTTGAGTGTTTCTGTTATACATCTTGGTTGCCATGCAAACTTGGCTCACAGAAGCCTGCAACAAACCCCAAACACCTCCTTACATACTTGCTTTATGACATTTTATTTGAATGCCAATATAACAAGTTTATAGTAAATGGAGGCTATGGCAGGAGACTAAAATAACACCAAAGGCTTTGAACACTCTAATCTGAGCTTAATAATTTTAAGATTTTTAGACATTTGTAACTCAACCTATGGGCATAATCTAGTAGTAATGGTACTGAAGTAAAGATGTACTGGATCAAATAACACAGTGGTTCCAAAGGAAACTAAATCTTTTTAAACCCCTCAAACATCAGTTTAAACTGTTAACTTTAATTTTATTTTAAATTCATGTTAAAGTAATTGCATCAAGCTGGGATTAAGTACTGTCTCTAAGTCTCCTTCAACAGAGTTAACCATTTAAAGTATCCAAATCACAACTAGGAGTTAAAGGAGGCTTTGTTTGCTTTCCATGGCCATAGCATTTGGGTACTTCATCTCCAGGTTGGGTGTTAGTCCTCTCTCCATCTGCTGAAAGAGCAAGCATCCATCTAAGCTAATTACCAAGGGCAACCTATGAAATGGTACACAAGTCCCTAGGCAAGTGGTTCTCAACCTGTGGGTCATGACCCCTTTGTCAAACCTCTAGCTCCAAAAAAATATTTACATCATCATCCACAATGCTAGCCAAATTACAGTTATGAAGGAGCAATGAAACTAATTTTGTGGTTGGAGGGGGGTCACCACAACGTGAGGAAATATACTAAAGGTCTCAGTGTTAGGAAGGTTGAGAGCCACTGCACTACACAAAGTACTCTTTTGGCTGGTACTTTGTTCATGAAGAATATGTTTTCAAAGCTGACCAGATGGTAGAAGCCTGAGGCAGCAGCAAGAGCATTGCCAGGGAGTCCCTCCCTGTAGACCAGAACTCCTACAGCTACTGACATTCCCTAAGTCATCCACATTTAGAAAGCATCTCTGTCTGGCTTCAGTATCTCTTAAACTATGAAGGTAGAGGTCAATAAGATCTCCAGCATCCCAGTGATGCCCGATGTCCTTGAAACTTCCACGTCACAATACTCTGGAAGAGCAGTTAATAAGGGAGCCATCTGCATGCCTCACATTAGTGTGACTCTTCCCAATGTTTCTTCTACTTTTCTTTTTCTCACTGACAGAGTCCCATCAGAACGTGGTCAGGAGGTGCCCAAGTATGATGACTTTGGTAGGCTCTGGCTATTGTGCCATTATATAGGAAAAACAAAGAAAAAAAAGGGACAGTCTATAATTCTACTTTCCTTGGCAAAATAATAACCCACTTTTCTGTCTATAAGGAGTCCTTCATTATGAGGAGCCCTTAGGGCTCTCCAGAGAAGAGCTTCCAGTGGGTTCATTGAAGTCTGTATGAGCAGACGGTCCAGAAAGACACACTAGGGAGGTTAAGGTTGGATTATTAAAGAGTTGGCCAAGTTAGAAGTGAGGGGAAGTTCCTGGCCTTGGCCATTTGAGATCAGCCTCAATTCAGAAGCTCTTGTTAGAGGACCAGAATCACTGTTCCTCATGTATCCTTTCTGTTGGCCCTGGTGAATCAGGGTAGACAAGTGAGCTATCTATGAGAAGGAGATCAGAATAGCTGCCTACACTTTATCTTTCTAAGTTCCAAGTGAGTAGTCTCCCTACCTCAGACAGAATTCACTCCTTGGAAATGAACTCTCTCTTTTCCACTCAGAAGAATCCCCCATGTGATTTTTCTTTTGTGTTCTTAAAATTTTCAGTTCCCAGAGGTGATCCAATTCCAGTGCTTCGTGTCAAACCCAAAGTCTTTGATCTCCTTTTAAAGACAGACGTAAGGATTTGAATTGTAGCTTTTCCCATGCTGTGGCCTTCATGTTGATCCTCCCAACCAACCTTTCTTCTGCTAAATATGAAGTGAAGTCACTTGATAAGTAATTTTAATTAAAAATATTCATTTATATATGAAATTAAATAAAAATATTATCTCAATATCTTTGTTGTAAGTGGAGCTTTTAAATCTTATGAGAAAAAAATCAAAATATGGATGGTTATAGTATTTTTTAATTTTTTTAAACTGGCATATTTGATTTGTCTCTGTAAGACCTTATTGGGGTGGAAAAGACTTTCCTGAATGAAACTCTGTGAAGAAGATGCTATGAGACATCAATTAATGACAAGGATTACTGTAATGAATTTGTATATTCATCTCAATTTTCTTGATTGTAGAAATTCATTATTTTAGGGTTTTGAAGTGTTTTAAACATCCTCTATAGAACAGAGTTAGAAAGGGGCTTGTTCTCTCTATAGAACACAATAAAACTTTCAGGGCTTGATTATAAATTATGCAGCATTTAATAAGGTCAAATGATGGCCAATGGTGTGTATGGGAGGCACATTTCTTGCTTTTGAGGACTTCAAGTGTGTTTAAGAATATAGGATACAATCAAGGAACCATGCAAGCATTAAGCAGAGGGACAGACTATATTGGAAGCCAATGAGGCTGAGTGCTTAGCCTGTGGGTTGGGGCAAATACAGTATCTTAAGTTTTCATGGTTTGAAGCTTGTGAACTTTGACCTAAATGGCAGCCTTAGTTTTCTGGAACTCCAGCTTGATGACTGCAGGTCTTGAGAGTTGCTGGCCTCCTTAATTTGTGTGAGTCACTCCCTTATTATGAGAAGATGTGTTCTGTTTCTCTAGAAAACACGGTCTAATTCTGGGATCTTTGTCTTTCATTAATCAATACCCAGAGTGTATTTTTAGCACATCTGTCCAAAAATTGAGAAATGAAACATGTTGGGCACAAGAGCATCTCCGTTTGTAAACAGGCACGGGTGCGGGTATAGACTGAACCTTCCCAAGCTTGTATAATAGTGTTCACAAAGTTTTAAATGACATTGCCCTGGGTCTCCAGCTCTTAAGGGTTAGAGGATGTAGTTGTTCCCCAACACTGTGAGCCCATGCCTGGCGTCAGGCAAGGTCTCAGGTTGCACTAAGTGCGGCTGCTTAGACCCCACTTCCCAGCCATCTGGAGGTGGTTTGGAGCTGTTCAAAACGTTCCCTCTGCCTAGTTTTGACAGGCGTTCCCTTCACTTCTTCTGTCCCTCTGAGGTCACATACTGTCCACACACCAGTCCCGGGCCTCTTCTTACATTCTGAACTTCACTTGAAGCATGTCACCCAAAACCTCATGAAGCACAATATTGTGGTTTAAATATTTGTGTCCCCTCCAAATTTCAGGTTGAAACTTAATGCAATGGTATTGAGATGTAGGGCTTTTAGGGGCTAATTTTGTCATGAGAATGCCTCTTACAAAAGGCCTGGAAAGAACTAGAAAAGCACATTTTTGCTTCCTGTTCTTTCCACTCTCACAAGGACATAGAGTTTGTCCCTTCCAAAAGATGTAGCTTCTTCGTCACCTCGCTGAGAAAGCACTGATTTTGCTGGCACCTTCCTCACACTGGATTTCCCACAACTGTGAGAAATACATTTCTACTATGTATAATGTACCACTCTGTGATATTGTGTGATAAACACACATGGATGAAGACAGGAGTGATACAGAGGTGGGAAGCCCCAGTTCTCCCACTCCACAAACTGCCATTTTACCAGGCCTCTTGTGTCTTCACAACCAAACTCTTTACAGGAGACAGACATCTACCAGCGAGCAATCTGGGCTCCTCAAGACCCCGAATGCCATCCCTCATTGGATGCCAGTGACTCTGCTTCTGGTAATAAAGCCTCCAAGAGGGGTGCAACCCCCCAACACTGTAGTTATATATTAATCAAAGAGAACAGCCATTTATGGAAAAATGGTTGGTTACAGGAAAGATGAATTCCAGGATAGAAACTACGTTTAGGGGCCTAATTTGTAAAGCCCTCTTCAAAACAAAACAAACACTACCCAAATTACAAACTAAATTAGATATGAATGTGAATATTCATTTAGATTGAGAAAAACTACAAAAAGGTACATAGTTTTCAAAGATGAAAAACATACACGTTACAGAACAAAGGAAAATACTATTTTTAAGTAACCAATTGCCTGATACACCTCCATAACAGATTTCCCCTCACTCCCAGCTGACTTCTTTTGATATCAGAAGCTTTTACACAAAGAAGAGAAGGGTAATTTCATCTTTTTCCAAACATGGCTGATTAGAATTCATTTTTCCACAAGTCATGGATTGTTTAGGCAATCTTATTTCATCCTTGTACCTGCTATTGGTAGTACTGCAGTTCTTTTTGAGATCTGAAAAGCCTGTACAGAAGATACGACAAGTTTGGAGCTCTAAGCCTTGAAGGCATTTTCCATAGATTAGCTTCTAGCTCCATATATACCATCTCTTCCTCGACCCACATGCTTCTGGTGGAGAGGGCTGGCAACGTAGTCACACCCCAGTAACTCCTCTGGCCTTTTCCTGCATGCCATGCTGCCTGACCATTCTGCAAAGCAGATGCGGGACTTTTGTACAAAGTGTGACTCTCCCCTGAAGGAAGATATGACCTAGAAAAGTTAGAGTGGAGAGAGGCAGTGGGCTTCTCTGATCTGGGGTAGACATCTTCTTCCAGACGCTGTCCTCGCTCACCGTGGAGGACAGCGTCGCACTCTGCTGGGATCCTGTCAAGGGCCTTTGCCAGTGAGGAAAATATAATTTAAGCTTGGGCAGCCTGGTTGTAAATCTCTCCCTAGACTGTCTCCAGACACCTGCTCTCTGGATTCTTGTTTGCGCCTTATTTGTAGTGTGTAGTTTGATGTCACTTGTCCAAGAAGACCCTTCCTGAATCCCCAAGAACCAGTTAGGTATTCTCTCTTTGCCCCCTTCCCCCTAGAAGCACCCTTGGCTGCCTTCTTTCTGTTTCATGCTACTCTGCCTCACTGTGTCTGTCCACTGGCCTAACTTACCTCATGGGCTAGAAATGCCAGGAGGGACAAGGACTGAATGTCCTTTAGCAGGGTGTCTCCTAGCCTTGTATCTTGCCTTGGGCAGCTCAAGCAGCAATAACATCCTGTTCCAAACAAAGTGGTGTAGGTAACACTTACTTCTCACTCTTCTGAGGCTGGAAATGTAAGATCAGAGTGTGAGTACAGGTGCCTTCCAGGGAGGGCTTTCTTTTTGACGAGGTGATGACCATTATTCCATTTTGTGTCACATGGTGTGTGTGTGGGGGGGGGGGTTGTCTGTGTATGTGTTTCTGTGTACATGTGTGTGTGTGTGTGTGTGTGTGTGTGTGTGTGTGGTGTGTGTGTCTTTCTGTGTGCATGTGTTTCTGTGTGTATATGTGTGCATATATAAGTGTCTTTGTGCGTATGTATGTATGTGCGTATGTATATGTGTGCGTATGTGTCTGTGTCTATGTATCTATGTGCATGTGTTCATGAGAGAGAGAATGATGGTGAACACTCATTGTCTTGTGTGTTTTATAAGGACCAAACCTCACCCTAAGGCCACACCCTCATCTAAACCCAGTTCTCTCCTGCTACAGTTTGTTACTACTAGAATTCACGTTGACTACCTTATGAAAGGACTGATGCTGGTCTTGGTAGAGTGATTCAGTTGCCACAAAAGCTGCTTATTTTAAAAGCCCCCTATCCAGCTTAGCCTTCTCTTTCTGCAGCGTGGATGATCCATACAGAGGGGACTCTCAGCAGGCTTCAGCACCTCCTGTTCGGACTTTCCTCCCACTGGAATCATGAACCAAGTATGTTCTTCTCTTTATACATTACCCAACATTGTATATTCTATTAGAGCAACACCAAATGGACTGAGGGTAAATATCCCCCTTCAAATACCTAACATTTGGAATTTGGGCCTCTACATGAATTTAGGGATGGTGCAATGTAGTCTAAGGTACATGGTATCTGAGATTCACCCTATTTCTTAACTGTGCATTGAATAAGAATGAGAAAGTATTATGAATGTATCTAGAGGTTAGCCTTGCACTGGCATTCTTTTGTATTAGGACTCCTTAACAAATACTTTGCACTGGGTACTTATTTAATTCAAACTTGACTTCCATCTTTGGAGTTCATGCTTCCCAAATCTCTTTGTGGTTTTTTAATTACCCCCTGCCTTCTAGTACCACTGCATTTTGAAGGCAGGCAGGGCCAACGGAATAACTTCTACAAGGCTTCCTTTCTAACCATGACCCTTTCTATTCTATGCTTTATAGTACTCGAAGTATTTTCTTGTATGTGCATTTGATCTTTCCCATAAACATTGGCATGCAGCATGATAACAGTTATTTTGTACAGTATCATAATAGTGGGAGAAACAGGAGTCAGAGGAGAAGAAAGGGGAGAAGGGAAATAAAAAAGGAGAAAAAAATCACCGAGGAATAGAAATGATTTAGCCAATGTCATAAAGGGAACTGATTAAACTATGTGAATGTTTCAAATCCTACCAGAGGATTTTCCACACTAACCTGTCCCTTTAAGACAAGACAATGGAGTGCTATAATGACCCCTTGACAATCTAGTCATTGTCACCTTGACTGGATTTGGAATCACCTCAGTAGGAGACAGGTCCCTCTCCAGGCTTGTCTGTGAGGCTGTTCCCAGAGAGGTTTCACTAAATCACCCTGAATGTGATTGGCACTATCCCAAATTGAATGAAAGGGGAAAAAAAAATAAGGCAAGCTGAATATCTACGTTGACCTCTCTGCTTCCTGGTGGGATCATCCTCCTAAGGCTTCTGCTGCCATCCATAGGTTCGTTCCGTTCTTACCCATACACCTTCCCTGCTGTGAGGGGCTGTACCCGCAAGCTGAGTCACAATAGCACATCCTCACTGAAGCTGCTTTCATTAGATATTTTGTTACACCAGTGAGGGAAGCAGCTAACACAGACATGTTCATTTTCAGAATGTCAAGACAGAGGCTTAGAAACTGAAATGGCCTGGGAAACTTTTTTTTTAGAGGAGGTAGGATTAGTTGAGCCTTAAGGTTTAGACAGGATTTGAATTTAGACGGGACACATTCTGGAGACAACAGGGAGAATTAGATCCTTGACGGACATCAGAATGCACAGTCAGTATACATTGTCTGCACCCAGTAACTTGCTTTTCCACATGGAGGAACTCACAAACATATCAAATTATCAAACAACTCCCAAGTAAAACATGTACTTTCAAGTGAATGGATGTTTAAATTCTGTTCATCTTGCCTTTGCCCCCAAATGGCAAGTCCATGCTACAACACATTCTAGTTGTTTTGTGGTGCATTCATAAATGTGTGAAGAGCAGATTGCTTGCTCCATGGCCAGGCCTATCCACATTCACAAAGGAAGATGGAGGAACACAATCTGTAGGAACAGAACATCCCACTGGAGCTGAGAATTACCTTGATGTCCAGGAGCATTTCCACCCCTTTGGGAAATCCTTCTACAATGCTGCCTCCCTGGTTTCCTAGTACAAGATTTAATACATTGGAACACTCGGCTGAAACTTAGTGCCAGGCCTCATAATGGAATGATTACATGTGTTTTGTGTGTCAGAGACCTGACAGAAAGATTATACAGCACAGTGAAGCAATCTTTGGGGTTTTGGCAGGGGAAGAAGGAGATAAATATGTGTCCAGAGGAAGGAAAAATGGCAGCTCATGGAATGTCACTCAGTCATTCAGCAAAAACGTATTAAGTTTAGGTCAACAAACATTTATCAAGGGTCTCCTATGTGACAGGCATTGTGCTCCGCACAGTGAGTCCTGAGCCACATGAGGCACATCATTTATCCTTGATGCTTATGGGGAAGCTCACTGGGAAAGATGGGCACACAAGGGATGCTTTCAACATCATTTGGCAAGTACAACAATAGGGTTTGTGGCAGGGGACAATGGTGAAATGGAAGAAGGACACTTGGCTTAGCCTGGTGTCTCAGGGGAGGCTCAAGAAGGATGATGTAGAACATGTAGGGTAAACAGAGAGACATGAACCCCAAGATGGGAAAACAATCAGAATGAAGTAAAGAAGTAGCAGATGTCCTGGTTTGAGTGAGCTTGGGGGGTAGGGAGGGCAGAGGAGGGCACGCAGCTTGATGCAGCTTGATCCTAGCTTTGATGCAGCTTGGATTACTTGAATGAAAAAGGACACTGGTGCATGCTGAGAGGTAGTCAAAGAACCACCATAGACAGCTCCACAAAGGACCCTATCAAGTGGTCAAATGACGGAGTTCAGGATGCCCTCAAAGGGACTGTGATATAAAATCTTCCCACGAAGACAGTAAGACCAGTCAAGAAGTGGCAAGTGTCACCAACACAGCATGGGTTGGAGGAGAGAGGAGTGGAAGCCAGCTTGTGACGGAGTCAAGTCAAACCTGAGCAGATGAGGGAACGGCGTGAGAAACCCGGAAAGACATGGAACATTGCGTCAGGCCGAGAGAACTCCTTATCTACGGATCCATGAGAGTATCAACTCTAGCCACTTTCAGATGGCACAGGAACTAAGGCCATGTTATAAAAATGATTTAAAAACCATTATGAAAAATGCTCAAAATAAAAACTAGCGTCTTCTTACACTAAGTATTCTATATTGGAGACGTAGTTCCCTCAAAGGTTCCTGCGACAGGAACACACAAAAACAGTAGTCGTACACTGACTGACTGAAAATTGCAAGAAAGGTGTGATAGGTGATGTTCATTTAACTCTAGCACCAAGCCACAGCAAACAAGCTCTCCTTAGAAAAAGGAAAAAAAAAAAAAAAAGGCAAGGAGAGAAAAAAGCAGTGTGGCTCTGAGTCAAAGAGGAACTATAGACATCTACAGCAAGAAACCTAGCCCACTTGCATGATAGTGTTGCCTGCAACACAGTCACAACAGCCAAGCGTGGAAGGAGCCTAGGTGTCCACCAACAGAGTGGGGAAAGAAAATGTGACTTTTACACACTGTGGAAAATCCCCCAGGCGTAAAGAAGAATGAAATCATGTCATGTACAGGAAAATGGAGGCAACTGGAGATAATTACATGAAGTCTCAGTAAGACAAATACTGTGTGTGATCTCTTCTATGTGGCTCCTAGATTTATGTATACATAGGAAAGCCTATATTTATACACATAGACGTCATGTATGTAATCATATACGTGTGATTATATATATGACATGAAAGTAGAAATGAAACTGTCTAGGGGAACAAAGAGGACAAAAAGAGCAGGGGGAGAATGGGAAGGTAGAGGAACATGGAGGAGTGTGCTTAGTGTGTCTGGAAAAGTCTTTATGAAACCCAGTGCCTGCATACTATGGATATATTCACCGAAAACTAAAATTCTAAAAAAAAAAAAAAAAAAAGCAAACAATACAATTGCACATATGTATGAAAATGCCAAAGTGACACCCACTACCCTGTATGCTAATTTGAAAGTCAATCTGAACTAGATAACAAGAAGCCTGCTTCCTGCAGGCACTAAAAGGCCTTTCCCCATAGCCTATTGATGGAGAGCAATATACCTAGAGTGACTTTACCATCGATCATCAAAAATGGGACAGCTTTGTCTGGGACAAATGCAAACCCCCACGAGACACCAGGAAAGCAAGGGTGAATGAGGACAGTTGCAGTAAACTGGGTCATCAGTCCCTGGGCCAATTAGGATCTTGCCAGGGACACAAGCCCCAGTGGGCATCTCAGCAGAGAGGCATGGATATACAAAATGGCTTACATGGACGACACAGTTGTAGCACCGCGTGAAGTGGGGTGGGGCACCAACATTAGAGTGAAGAAAGAAGGCATGGGTTGGCTCCAGCTCATCAGAACCTAGATGCTCAGAAGGCAGACTCTGCAGAAAGAGTTAGACTGAGCCTTGTGTGAGAGGATGCTTTCAGTGCTCAGAGTAAGACATTGATGGTGTAGGGACTCAGCTTATCTGGGACAAGGCAACGTCCACTTAGTGACAGTGATGTAATGGGGCAGAGGAAGAAGTCGCAGACTGGAGCTTGCTGGTCAAGGCCCCTTACTAAGACAACACATAGGAGCAAACTGCCTTCTAGTCTCCTCCCTATGCCCCCTACCACAAGTCTAACAGTTTCCAGGCCTCCAGTCATCAGAGGGCAGAGATGAGCAGCCTTGGTATTAAAAAAAAAAAAATTCTATTCTATGGCATCTGGCTTGGAATTTGTCCTGAATTTAAGGAGGAACCCTCCCCTGCCCTCCCTTCGCCAGACTGCTTGGTTAAAGAGGTGGAGAAATTGGCATCAGAAGAAGCAGCTAATCTCTTTACTCCAGAAGTTACAAATGCTGGCTCATCCATCACCACGAAACCATAAAACGTGCGCACTTGCCATTTCCAAGATGGGAATGTTGAAGTGTCAATTGATTAAGCAGCTTGTCCAAGACCAAGCAGCAGAAAACAGACAAGGTCAGGACTAGAAACTGTCCCATGCTGCCTTGAAGCCCAGCGTTTTCCACCACGTGTTGGTTTAGAGTGAGGAAGTTGCCTCATCACACTCGGAGGCTCTGAATGGAGATACCGGGGCTGGGCTAATCATGGAGGCCCAGGACCAATGACCTCTGCTCACCGTGGTCTCTTGAACACTTCCGTCTAGGAGAATGTCCATCCGTTGTTTCTGTGCAGCCAGATTCAACACCTAATGATTTGTTCCTGCTGGAAATGGCTCTGCTCCCTTGGGAAGAAACCAGGACGTAGTCTGAATGGGTTTGACACCTCCTGAAGGAAACATCAGGCTACAGCCACCCACAGCTCTGTGGTGTTGTGTGGAGGGTGTGTTTGTGTCTGTTGGTTCTTCTGTGACTTTTGGTGTCTTATAAAGTCAACCTTTCTCAACAGGATGACGTTCTTGAATAACAGGCCGTTCAGCCATTTGGCCAAAAATTGCAAAGGCAGGAGTTACGTTTTTGGCTGAACCAAGTCTCGGGGTTTAGCTGAAGATGGAAGCAAATTGTGCTCGTGTTTTCTGGAAATGCTGACACTGAGATAGGACCTTATTGAGGAATTCATCAAGGCCCAAGGGAGCCGAGAAGATAAATGCTACCAGGCGGCTGCAAGTTGAGCAAAATTCAAAAACAATACCATGTCAACTTGAGATCATAGGAGGCTGTGGTGAGTGTGACAGAACACAAGGGCAGCAGCTTGGTCTCCAGACAAAGGAGGATGTGGGTAATGGGCGATGGCACTACAAATGCTTTGAACGAAGAGGCCTCAAGGGAAGAAGTTGGCTCTCTTTGGCGTGCCTCCCCAACTCATCACCAAGGAAGAAACAAGTACGGCCCTAGGTTGGCGGTGTGCCCTCCCCGAACCCTTGTTCCAGACTTCGCAAGGTCTCCCAAGAAGCCTGAGAGAGCCAGGTATGGGTTTCTTCTGCCATGTCAGTGTTCTTGAACCGACAGCTCTGGGGCCCTTTTAGAAAGTGACGTGGCTGAAGCCACACTCTTGCCAGCATGGCAGCTGTTACCACTTATACCAGGAACATCTGGCCTGAAGATTGCTGTAAAAGTGACACTTGTCTGCAGAAGAAAAATGTTGAAGTATACATTTTGGACATGAAGAAATAAGTAATGACATCTAATGTTTTCATAAAGCTGCTACAGTGAACAGCAATCATCCAACCCCCAGGCCCCAGCAAAGGAGCATCTGTACATACATCCCTGTGTGCCTACCGGGTGGTGAAGGGCCCCTCGCTGGAAGCATCATCATTGCAGGATGTGGGCCTTGTCCTCTACAAACAGAATAAACAGAGGCCATGGATGAGCCCCACCCCCCTCAAGATCTAAATCACACATCTGGAGAGTGTGTAGTGAATTCAAAGACAACTCACTCATGGCTGAGAAAGTTGGTTCCTAGTTGCAGCCTTGTTGCTGGGTAAGTCATATTTGGGGCACCCAAATGCTTATCTTTGAAATGGGAATGTTGAAGATGGTAAATGTAAGGTTCTTCCAACATTTTATATACAGGGTGTTATAATGGCAGGAATTCCACCGTTTCTACAATTAAACATGATTCTTTCTAGATATGCCTCTTAAAAATGCACAACCCCCCAGATGTGGTGATGGTTACCACCCTCCCAGAACTCCAAATAAGTAAGAGAGAGAGCCAGAGAGAACCAGCTGAATACACTGAGCTCTCAGATAAAGAGATATACCCAGAGAAGAAAAGACAATATTTTCTGGACTCCACCCAACCATAATGCCCTCAGGTGCTTTTCATAGCTGGCTTCCTAGTACTTAGTGTCAACCTAGGCATCTTCTGCATTTGATTGTGAAAAAAAAATAAGGTGGAAGAGATGGAGTATTCATGCTGTAACTGACTTCCTTTTTGTTGGTGGAGCATCAACTGGCAATGATATAATAAACACACAGAATTTAACAGAGATTTAGAGATCCAAGACATAGCATACTTCCAAACCTTCTGATATCCAGGGGATCAGTTATTTGCAAAATTTTAACACTGCTAATTAGCAATGCCTTTTGAATTTAAAAATGGTACTGTGCCAAGATTATATGGCAAAGATAACCTTAACAAAACACAAATATCATCACTGTCTTGTATGTGGCCTTCGCCAAATATCTATGAGCCTGTATTTCTCCTGTTTGGAGGTAGGAGTGTGGGTTAGGTCCCATTGCTACCCAGTTACCATCAGGCTCAGGCTCATCTCTGGCTCATACTTCCAGAGATTTTAGTTCAAAGTCTACCCTTTCTCATGTAGAAGCTGCTGGTTGTTCTCCATGACTCTTTACTGGGGCAGTCTGACTTCCAGGTGCCAGGGATGGGCAAGGCCACTTGAGAGAGAGAGTCAGTTGGGTTGATGGCCAACCAGCATTGACCTCCTGTCAGGCCAAAGCAGATGTGCCCTTAGCTTCAGGAATCATGTAGTTCTATAAGCACCTTCATGGTGTGGTTTTTCTAAGCTTTAGTATTTTGCTTGATTTCTCTTTCTTCTCTTCTAGAAATGGACATAAAAGCAGGGCTAATGGCTGGGACTGGGGCTCAGACTGGTGTGTACTGCAAATATCCATGTGCCTACCTATGGGTAGAACAGTTTTCTTGGGTCTGAGAAAGGGCCTATGCTTATGCATTGCGATAACGCTGCCGGGTAATGCCGATGTTACAAACAGACTGCTAAGAATCCAGAGTGCTGCCGTTAGGTGTAGATGTAACCATCCTTCCCTGCTGCTCTGTCTTTCCTCTCCGCAAGAGAGCTACTTCTATGTGTTTTTTCTTTTTATAGACTTTCTGTTCTGCTTTCTCGTTGGTTGTAAACCCAGCCATGTGACCTCCTCGTCACTGCCTGTCTGTACAGACCTCCAGGTCTTCTATGGTTGGTATTGAGATTAAAGGCTTGTGTTGCCATGCTGGCTGTATCCTTGAACACACAGAGATCTGCCTAGCTCTGCCTCCCAAGTGCTGAGATTAAAGGCATGCACCACCACTGCCCAGCTTCTGCTATGGCTTGCTCTGACCCCAAGGCAACTTTATTAACATACAAACAAAATCACATTTCAATACAAATAAAATATCACTATAGTTAGGAGCTTGGCTTTGGCATCATTCATATCTGGTTTGAGTCCTAACTACAGGCTTCCCTAGCTATGTAACTTCAGGACAAGGTGTGTACCATCTCTACTCTGGACTCTCCTCAGATCTGAATGGAGAAAAACCACCCTGCTGGACTTCTTAGTTTGCTAAGAGATTTCACCTAGCTCATGTAGACCTACAAGCCTTTAATCTCAATTCCTTCATGCATTTTCTGGTAATATACAACAAGCTTCAATGAAGAGGGGAAATGCCCTTTGGTTGTTTTAGAGATGTCTTGATCCCAACTTCCCTTGCAATCTTGGTACTCCTGCTGGTCTACAAGCATGTAGCTTCTGTCTGACCTACCACAGGCAACTATGTTCACTGCTAGTGTCCTGATTCTCTGAATTTTCAAGGGAGCTACCACACTCCCAAGAAATAACTTTTCCTTTTTGAACGGAGGTGGATATTTCTCTAAGAGCTAGGATGAATCATGCACTTAGATAAATTCTATGTGTTGGTCACCAGAGAGCCTCCAGTGTGATGTGGTTAGAAACAAACCTGTATATCCTGCCTCTCAATATGACTCCATTCCACTAATAGGCAGTGGAGATTTGGAGGGGAGGAACTCAAAGGGCTTTTTATGAATGTCATGTCTCACCTCTTTCTTTTATAAAGACGAGAGGTAGAAGGTGTTACTCGGAGCCTTGGTTTTGAATCTGGGTAATTTTTGAATCTTCGGGATTTTCTTTAGGAAAACCCGTGTGCCTGCAGGGATGTGGAGGGCGCTTCCCAGGAACATCACTGTGCTTGGCAGTTGTTCTCCAAATGTGTGTTATCCAAAGACTTCTGTAGGAGTCACTTGTGGTCCTTTTGAAAGAGGCAGATTCCAGAGCCAGCTGCGGGGCTCCTAAATCAGAAGTGCCAAAGATGGGGCCTGGGGGTTTCGTTTTGATGAACTCTGAGTGATTATAGCACCGTGAGATGTTGTCAAGCACCTTCATAAGCACCACATTAACTCTCAGTTACTATCCTAGCAAGAACTACCTCACTGAACTGCTCTTGACCTGAGCTGATGGGCGTTCGCCTATCACGCCTCATACTTAGCACATGCTTTTGGTACCAGGTTACCTAAGACTGGCATATCCTATGTTAAACATCGTGTGCTGCTGACACCCCAAATTTTGAGTCTCTTTGCCATCCATGCAGCATGAGCTTTTTTGTTGTCCATATGATTCAGGTGACCTTTTAAAAAAACTTAAGATAAACATCTCCCACCACAATACATGGCTGTTTCTCTTTAAATTGATCTCCTAAAATATGTGTTCTAGACTGAACATCTAGTAAATGAAATTATGAACCCAGTAACTCTTCTATCTATAATACACTGGTAACAATATTTAGTTTTAAAGTTTTTTCTCCATTTCCTTGTTGTTTATCTATCACGTGCCAACTAATACTTCAATACACCAAAAGAGTACAATTTGTCCTTGTAGATTACAAGTGTCGAATGATAATATATTATCTTTCTTCTATTTTGTATTTGCTCAAAGTGTTTTTTTAACAGAAAGAGTCTCTTTAGGAAACTGGATTCATCATTAGCAAATTGATTTTCCTGGGATCAGCTGGGGAAAGAGGGCTACATTTGGAGCAAGTATGCTGGTGCCAGTTTAGACCATGGAAGGAGGGTGTTGGTCTTAGTGGATGGTTAATGTAAAGAGCTGTGGTTTCTGGTTCTGTCCTGATGGTTCACTGAGCTGTGATGTGACACATATAAATGTCTCCTTCTCTTCTGATTTCACAGAAATCAGAAAGGTCATTTTTCTAGCAGAGTGGTTCCTCTCAGCTTGTCCTCTCATCCTGGATTAGCCCCTTTATTCTGTGTGCTCAATTC
Source organism: Onychomys torridus (assembly GCF_903995425.1). Lineage (NCBI taxonomy): Eukaryota > Metazoa > Chordata > Mammalia > Rodentia > Cricetidae > Onychomys > Onychomys torridus. The sequence goes on from NC_050463.1 coordinate 39,959,387, forward strand.
CAGTCCCATGCTCACATCTACCCAAAGCTGGTACTCAAGTTCAAGTCTCACTTGGCAGAGAAAGCCCATGTATAAAACACAGGACTAGAAAGGATGATTTCCAAGCCCCAGGGGACAACAGCTTCTCTTTGACGTGGGCCACTACTCTGGTAACCTGGTACCTCTTGAACATGGCAGAGTGACTTCCAGAAGCACCCTGACATAATTACTAAGGAGCCAGCTGTACCTGCTCCCCTTCCACTGGATAGGTAATGTCACTGAGGCATCAAAACTAAGTACATTGTGGCTTTGAGTTCCTGAGGCATGAGTTGTACACATAATAATTTCCTGAACCATTTAGCTGGGGTCCACTCCCTTGTCACCCTTTACTGAAAGTTCAAGATGAGGAAGAAATTGCCAGATTCCATTCCTTCAAAGGGGAAAGGAAGTGATAGATACCAGGAAGGATGCCACCTTCCCCTAAAGGTCTAGAGCAGGACAGAGCATTCTTTCCCTTGCTGGAGGCTTGTCCATCCCTGTGTTGTGGTGTGTGCATGCGTGTGTGTGTGTGTGTGTGTGTGTGTGTGTGTGTGTGTGTGTTTCTCAATAATTTGCTCCAAGGTGTAGGTGTGTGTGTCTTTCTCAATAATTTGCTCCAAGGAGTAGGGTACCAGCTGATGTTTTGTATCAGAGAACTAGAAGGATGCAAACGAGCCTTCATCAGACTTTGTGTATCCATGGTGGCTTGAAGCAAATTAAATCTCCATCTTGGTGTCCTAATTTCAACCTTGAATTTCCAAGAGTGTGGTAAAGACCTGTCTTATGACCATGGATGGAGTCAAGAGAAACAACTGCTGTTACTCTAGTCTCTTAGACCTTTTTTTTTTTTTTGTCCTGTATGGGGACTGTCCAGAGATTTGTTCTCATGAAGAATCTTGGGGTTTCTGTCTTCAGGTCTCTATGCCAAGAGCCTGAGCATTGACAAGCAAAGAAGAGGGTCCAGTTAAAACCCACTGGGGAACCTCAGCGATGGGAAGGGGACAGCCAATGGTATAGGGCAGAGGAAGGCTCAGAGAGTGTTGAGAGTTTAGGGAGAAATAGTTCACAGAAACAGACTCCTTTCGGTTCCTACGCTTCTTCACAAAGTCAGAAACGAATTTGTGAGGATGGTGTGCTCCAGTGAGAGCTGAGCCATCACTAGGGAGAGAAAAGCCTCATCTCAGGGTACCCAGGAGGGAGAGGGAGGCATTCCCCAGCCCAGCTCTGAAAACCAAAACCCTTCCCCCCAGATCTTAGTTCATCGTGGTTCCCAAGATGAAAAGACGCTGGTGGCAGACAATTGCTAAGGATTTCAGATTATTAAGAAAACATTAAAATCAGAAATGTCTGATTTGAAGCAAGGAAACAAAAACCCTCTTGGGGGGGGGGGGATTCTCTCCCTCTGACCGCTTCTAGAAGAGTAGAAGTCCGAGTGATTTTAAAGGAATAAAGACAAATTTCATAATCTAGGACAGAAAAAAAAAAAAAGAAAACATTTGAAAACCACGTTTAGGTAAAATTTAAAAAGGGATAGCAGTGTTCCTGGCTATTCTAGGAAGGGGCACTGAGAGATGTCGCTTCCTCGACAGCAGGGGGCGCGTTTTCTTCAGGATTGCGGCCGGGAAACTTAGTTTAAAAAAATCTTCGCAGCCAGACTTGTTCAGAGCCCCCCAGGCGGAAATCGCTGTGCAGATAACAGCCCTCCGGTGTCTGGAAATGTTTAATTACCTGGAGCGCTCCTTTCTCCAGCGTCCCTTGCCGGTCCGGCACGCAGGGCCTCGGGTGTGGTATCCAGGGTTCCATCCCAGCCTCCTGGAACTCCATCGCAAAGACTCTTTTCCACCCTCTATTGCTTTATTAGACCCCGGGTCTTTCCTGATGCACTCACTTCCCACCCTGGAGGAAAGAAAGTTCCAATACCGTCGGAGCACAGCTGGTTGTGTGTCCAAAAATGAGGCTAACCATTCAAATTTGTTATACACAAACAAAACCGAGCAAAACCGAGCCACAACCCCCGCCCCGCACCCCGCCCCGAACCTCTACGGTGTTCTTAGGACACACATCGCACAAGCCATTATCATTTCATTTTACTAGAGAGAGTAGGACCGGAGTCTGAGCAACCCCATGTGCATATGCATGTGTCCTACGTATCCTTAAAACAGAAACCAAGACGAAGGTGGACACCCACGTGGGTGTCTTGTTAGGTCGATCACCAGTCAGAAGATGCTAAGACCTTCACAAGGAACTTAGTACGCGGGAAATGCCTGGGAAAATGGTATTCGCTTTCCCTTTCAGTTTAAACTGTCTGCCGCTGTCACAACAACGAACATCCGCTGTAGCATCCATCGGTTTCTAGTCCCAGAACCCTAGCTGGCTTGGACGTGTTCAGGGGCCTTAAGGTCGCACAAGTGTACAAAAGCGAGGTTCCCTACCTCCGGAGTTTAACCCCACCTCTTCCGAGCTGGATTTTGACCTGATTGACTGTAATGGTTCCCGAGGAACTATTAGGCCGTTACAATTCATCATCTTAATGAATACAGAGGGAAATCTAAATCTCCTCGCTATTTGAAGGCTCCGTTCATGCATATAGGGAGGGGTTAATGAGAAGACGCCCCCCACCTCCCGCGAGCGCGCGCCCCACTCAAATATCCACAAAGTAGTTTCAGGCAAGTGTGCTGTGGAAGCAGCACCTCTCAAGTGTTAAGTAAATTGCACTTAGCTATAGAATGAGGTCACTTTTGTGTATCTGGGCAGTGTGGAAAGGCAAGTTTCATGATTAAAAAAAAAAAAAAAAGCTGAGACCACTCAAACCAATTTTAACTCCAAGACAGGCTGTATCTTGTTCTTTCCTGATAAACGGAAAGGGGCTGGGGTTAGCACAGGAGGACAAATGGAGGTCGATACTATCCCAGGTATGCTTCAGAAAAAGGCAGCCAGGACTCGGGGCAGCTGCTGCACCGCTGTCCTCTGTGTGGTCAAAGTTCTAGAGGAGCCTCCCTCCTTACAGGGCTGGGGCTCGCGTTCCGACCCGACTCCATCCCGACCAGGATGCACAAGGCAGGCAGCCCTCTCGGGGGCCCAGAACTTGAGCTCGTATTTCAGCAATAGGGGACCCTTTCCGGAGTGATCAACGCCTCCGGAATCTGGGACTTCTCCAGGTGTCCGCCCTGGAGCCAGGCAGCAGGCAATGGCAAAAGAGAGAGTCAGAGAGGAGGCTGCAGAGCACAGGCTCTATGCGAGCCTAAGCTACTATCTCCGTCTGTGGAAGCTCTGAGGGGCGGAGTTCGTGGACCCCAGGGATGAGGCTTGAGTAGGCTTGGAGTTTCCTCACCTTCACTGGTGACTGCTTGTGGCTGGTGGAACCAACAGGACCTCGGGGACAGACCCTCTATGCCGTGTAACACGCGGTGCTGAAGAATTCTAAACGAATCTAACTTCTTCAAAAAGTGCTCCAGTCTTCCCAGGTATTCCGGGCCCTGCCCTCCACCCACTCCGTCGAGTCCCGCTTAGCCTGGGCAACTACTCTTAAACAGGTGGGGGGAAAGGGTCCCACCAGCTGCTCTCTTTTGCCCAGAGCCCAGAGAGGTCCGTGGCTTCCCAGGTTTTCTTTCTGAAGTCCTACCCAGAAGAAAACAGGACCCTGGATGGCCTCCAGGACTTTTGGCATCCACACTTTGGGAGGGTTATTCACCAAGGGACCCACAGTGGGATAGGACACTTCTCAGCCTCTAGGGCATCTTGAATTTCGTTTCCTAGTGTTCTGAGGCTAGGACTAACCCAGGAAGCAGTCACTTAGGAGCCAGGGATCTAAAAGCCCATTGAGGTGACCTCAGTACCCAGGTACACAGTTATGTACAGTCCTGTCCCGCTTTGTTAACGAGCTCCCTGAAAGCCAAAGCCTGAGGTCCCAACCTGGCTTCCCCATCTTTCTCTGAGTCCTCCCAGATCTAGGGTTAGATCGGATGCTAGATCAGTATTTCCAGATAATTCAGTAAAGCGGCATTAAACAACCCACTTGCACATTCTTTGCCTTGAGACCAGAGCACTGACTCGCCAATGTGAGTAACCTATTGACCCCCACCTCCATCCCCACCCCCACCCCCAACACATACACAGTGGTGGAGGTGACAGGACTCTTTAAGGATTCTATCTGGAGGTCTCTGGAATTCCTAAGGTATATTGACCAAGAATCTTTTCTTCTTTTCTTTTCTTTTTTTTTCTTTTCTTTTCCCCTTCCTTCCTTCCTTCCTTTCTTTCTTTCATTCATTCATTTTTTTTGAAAGACGGAATAACCACCAGAACTGGGTTGTGAGGAATCCTCAGCTGGAGATGGGGTGTGCACGCCCCAGGAGGGTCTTTAGTTTTGATGTCGAATTGTTTTCATAAGTGTATACCAGTCAATTTGGGAGATTTTAACACTTGATATGGAAATTCTCCAAGCTTTGCCTGCTTTGGGGACCTGAGACTGGCACCCCCAAAACTCCTTAAACCAAAGTGGTAGGAAGTCTGTGAAGCCCGGGAAGGGAATGCCTGACTGGATTTTGTAGTCCCCAGCTCTTGGAAGGGAGTGGTCTCAACTCCCCTCTGCTCCCTCCTAGAGGTGGTACAGTTCAGGATCCTGCCAGGACTCACAGACGCTAAGCTTCCAGGCACACAGGCACACCTATGTGGGTCTTTTACTTGGACACCCATCAGTAGCATGCTGTGAGTGAAGCTCTTGAGTGAAGAGTGTAACCTCTTTTGCTCTTTCCTCCTCTAGCCAAAGTTAGCTAGAGACTGGAAGCCAGGTTCTGTTCTAAAAGCTTGCAAATACCAAATCTGTTTCAATTATGAAAGGGGTTGGGAGTTGGGATGGGGGGAGGGGTGGGGTGGGGGGAGGGATAGGGAGGGGTGGGGGAGGGAGAGGGAGGGGTCATCCTTCCTGACCATGCCGCTTAGGTTAGGCTAACTCCTGCTACCTCAAGAAAACCACACAGATCAGCTTTGCATGCTAAAGTGGGAGAATGGGACACTCTTCTAAAAGGACTATATCAATGTGTTAGAGAGGCATCTGGTCCCCAGGAGGCCGTGTGTGTGTGAGTGTGTGTGTGTGTGTGTGTGTGTGTGTGTGTGTGTGAGAGAGAGAGAGAGAGAGAGAGAGAGAGAGAGAGAGAGAGAGAGAGCGAGCCTGCGCGACTGTAGAGTCTTAAGTTCTTAAGTCTGGGGCAAAGTCAGGAAGTCGAGTCAGAAATCCCCACCTACTCCCCTAAAGAAGCCAGGTCAGGCATTCCAGAAAGGTGGTAGGGAGAGATGAGGGCTGGCTGGGGTCAACGATAGGTCAGTCCCAGGGATCGATAGTAAAGAGGGTACTGGAGGGCACAGGAGACACAGACAACGAGGGATTAGTTGTTCTAGGCCAGACTCCCTGTGCAAACTCAAGCCAAACCAGCTCCCCAGACCCGGAGGTCCCTGTGCCTCAGCTGCTCTCCATACTCCCACCCACCCTAAAATGAGAGTGGAATCCCCGGCAGCTCTGAGTTCCGGGGAACTAGCTCTGCTCCTCCTCATAGGCTCCGCTCCGGCTGTTTCTGCGGAACTCCACACCCCAGGGTCTGTGGTCAGCCATAGGCACTCGGATGTTATGGCTCACTGCAGTCAGTAATCTCTACCCTTCCGCACCACACCAGGAACTAGCTAGCTCTGCCAGAGTCACCGCCCAGGTCCCCAGCACTATTTGGTGTCAGTGCGCTGCTCCACACCAGGGGTCTGTCGCCTCTGGGAGGAGAATCTAAGTAGAGCAGCGACTTTGCCAGGCGACAAACTGCGTGCATGCCTAAGGTGCTGGTGTCGGACACCCAGGGCTCCTCTTGGCTTTCACAGGCACAAACTGAGTCCCAAAGCCCACAGCAGAACTCGGAAATGCTCGGTTCTAGCCCTCTCTTGTCCGGTAGGAGCTGTTTCCTCTACTGCCTGCCCGTGTGTGTCTTTCAAAAAAAAAAAAAGTACAAAAAGTGTCGAGTGGGACTGTCGGGGAGTGGACACCGGTCGGGAGAAGCAGAGGCCAAGCCAGCACAGCTGCCAAAGTCCGCTGCCCGGGTCAGCAGAACTTTGTTTCTCAGTGCGCAGGCGCAGGCAGAGTTGGGGGGCAGGGGAGGGAGGGGAGGAATCGAGAGGCAAGGGGCGGGGGGGTAGGGGGTGGTGGATTAAAATAAGTAGGCGGCTCGGTGCTAAGGGATGAGTGAGACGTAGCTCGGCTTCTCCCCAGCAAGTTCTCACCGGCTCCTGTTCAGACCCAGAAGGGGAGCCAGGAGCGAGGCTCACCCGACCCCGGCGGGCAGGACTCCGGAGCTGCGGAGCGCTCCTGCCTGTCGGGCGCTAGGAGTCCTTGCGGCTAGAGACGCGTCAGGACTCCAGCTCGCCAGGGGTGCCAGTGCGTTCCTGGGTCTCTGGTTCCTCGAGTCCAGCACAGCCAGCCTCAGAGACGCGCTCTGATCGGGGACCTCGGCCGAACAAGGTAACTGCAGCCCTGGGGCGCTTGGGCTCAGTGAGGCGAAGGCAGGCAAGACTCCTGGTTCCTTGGTGTAGCTAGTGCCTCCTCTTTTCAGTGTCCCCAAAGGAAGTTCTGCTTGCCAAACGAAGGTTGCAGGATCTTTCTGAGAGCAGTTGCAGCACAGGATTGATGGGGATGCTCGTTCAAGGACTTCTGACTCTGTGTCCTTCTTGGCCTCTGACCTCGGTGGAAAGATGGAGACAGAGGAGTCTGGACCATTGAAACCAGACGTGTTTGGCTAGGCAGAATTCCGGTAAGGTGCCCGCAGATTTTGTAAGGCAGTCTGCGGGCACCCTTTACGAAACCAGACCAACTTCCGAGAGCGCAAACTTTTGCAGGGTTGGCTTTTAATTCACACTGGCCTGCCTTAGCTGAGTAAAAGCGGGGAGAGTGTGGATGGTCGTAACCCATGCCTACAGCACCCAGGACAGGTGCATTGCCCCAACCCTGTTGCACTTATTGCGAGTTCTTCTTTTGCGGAGTTATTCTCCAGACAGGAAGCCCTCAACCTCCAGGACCACAAGGCTTCTGCCTGCCTGAAGCCTGCCTCGCACTTGGTCTCTGTGGTTGGGATGATCTCTATTAGAGGGTTTCTGTCTGTCCTTAGGCCTGCAGCTCTTAACCTTCGATTGTCTCGGGTGTAGGAAAACATGCTGGGGGCACAGCTGAACATTGTTTTTCTAACTTGAGACCCGAACACCAGAGAAGCGGAACTATTATGGAACTGTAAATGGTGGAGTTTTTTGTTTTTGTTTTTGTTTTTTTTTCCCTCTCTTTTGGTAATCGCCTAACCCAGGTTTAAGTGGGAAAGATGGGAACCCGAAAAGAGAGAGAAATTGAGGGCGGCTGTTTGCTGAACGAATCCTACGTTTCACCAGCAGCCCTGATAAAAATAAAAATTCTCCCCGGTAGCCCTTTATCAGCAGCCCCACCACAAATCGGGTGGGCTCCGGAACAGAGGTTAGCTGCAAGGGTTTCTTTGTCGCAAAACTCCGATGAATTCCATCTAGGATGGGACCTGCAAGTTGGCTCTTTGAAGAGAACCACGTGCAAAGCTGTTCTTTTGGTTTCACAGCCTCCCAGGGAAGAAGTGGGCTGGCTGACGGGGATGGGGGAACCAGCGACAGACAACTGGTGGGTAGATGGTCTATCCCAGGCTCTCTCGAAAGTAATTGCGGTTTCATTAAGATTGGGAAGCCTACTCCTGGGGACACAGCGGGCATCCTAGTATAGCAGAATGGCGAAGGAAAGTGGGTTCGTTCGATCTCGTTTTTTGGAAAAATGCAGCCAAAGTTTCCGGTGCTGGTCAGTCTCCTGGACCTGGACCCCAAAGCCTGTCATCATTCAATTGGGGATTCCGTGTCAAGGATGATTGTGTGTGGGGGGGCTGCCGCTGGGCTTCTTCAGGCATAAGCTCGTGGGGTTCGCTCTGCCCTCATTAATGCAAGCAGTTAACTCGCTCACGCTCAATTAGCCCCGAATAAACCACTTTAATAGGCTGCACACTTCATTAATGCCCTGCACAGGGCTGGCAGCATTGGCGTTCCACTGTAAGAGGGACCTGAATGACCATGCTGCGCAGGGACCCCTGCTCTGAAGCTCCAATTGAGTTCACTGCAGCGAGTCGGGACACTTAACTAGTCCTTCCCAAATCTCCAGGCCTGGGCTCCACGTGGAGTGGATGTTGGGCTGTGGGGTTAAGAGAGGAAAAGCTCAGGTCGGGGTCCGGGAGGGGGTGAGTGGGATGGGGAGCGGTAGAGCTGGAAAGGCCCGATGTCTGCTCATCTTTTCAGGCCGCAGAGGCATAGCTGCAACTGCGTTTTCCTTTTAACTGATCGCTTGAAACCAGACCTTGCATTCGGTCCATTTGTAGTACTGATATTAAGAGCTACGTTTCGAACGAAATCGCGGGAAGGAGTCGGTGGCATGACCTCTGGAATCCCAAGCCTCAGAAAGTAAACTGCTGGGTCCACTGAGAAAAACAAATGGAGTGTTGGAGGAAATAAGATTAGGCAGATAGACTGCAAGTACCACTCCTCCAAGACACCAAGGCCTCTCCCGTCTTTTTTTTTTTTCTTTTCGGGGTGTGGGTGGGGGAGCTCCTCAAAGGAAATGTCAGGCAAGAAGTTTGTTGGTTCTACCAACCCTAGCAGTTCAAGTCAGAACCCTTTGGCCGCCATCACTCCTTGACTTCCTATAGGCCTAGCAGAAGAGAAGTCAGTGTGGCTTCCCCTTTGCCCAGGCTGGCTCCAATGGAGCCTAGGATCTGATTTCCAGTGCCTGGAAGCTGGTGGCAAATCAAAGAGCATTGAGCTAGCCTAAGTCCTGTAGACCTTTGAAGTTGGCAGCTGCCTCCCTCCCCCATCCAAAGGGGTCCTCAGCTTCCTCTTCAGTCTCAGGGTACTTTGCTTTCTCCTTGTCCCAGAACTTGGAGATGGCCCTCATTTGGCTGGCAAAGGTTTTGTGAAGGCCGGTGGGGTGGCTATCCTTCTAGCTAGCTACTAACCTTAGGTTGGGTGACAGCAGATTTGTGCTTGCCTTATCCGGCAGGCCAAATTAATTGCAGGCAGATTTCGGCGGGCCAGCTCTTGTGTTTTGGGAACCCATCACCCCCAGGAATACATCTTTCTTTGGATCTAGCTGTACCACCACCAGTCAGTCACCTTCCTGCTAGCTGCTAAAGTGTCCTGGGTAAAGTGTCCTCCTCCGGCCTCCCCTCCTCCCGCAAAGGTTCTGTGCCTCTCTGGACCAGCCAGGTATCCTTAGAGCCCCAGGCTAAGAAAGGAAATTGACTCCATCCTCTCTGCCTTGCCTTTAGGGGTGAAGGTGTTTAGATCTGCAGAGGGGGGCAAGTCTGAGCTGTGAAGACAGAGGCCCAGAAGAAGCTGATGCGTCCCAGAGGAGAGATAGGCGAAGGGGAAAGAATGGCGCAGGGTCAAGGAAGAAATCAGTAGCCAGAGACTGGCCCTGGGAAAGGAGAAGGACTTTACAGACACCCTGCTCTGACAAAGACTTGAGCCTTGCCATTGGACCCCAAGCTCAGAGGCTTCCTATGGATCCCTAGTATTTTTCACTTTCCTACTTTCCCCCCTTCCACTAGTATAGACCCAAATTAGAAATATCTCGGAGGGGAAGAGATGAAAGACATCTTTGCAGAGAGCCCCCCCCCCACTTTCCCATGCATACTGAGGAGCTTGACCAAAGTAGCCAGAAGATGCCAGCTCTGGAGTCCACCTTGGTCACTTGGTAAGACACCAACCTCACTCCAGAGTCCTGATCTTGCATTTCGGCAGTAAACAGAGCACAAGTAAAGGCTTGGCATCATCAGTGCTCCTTCCTCCACACACTGGCCTTGCCCGAGGTTCTCATAATACGTGAGAAGCCTGAGCAACCAGAGAAACCCAGCTCCCCTGGGGGAGGGCACATGAACTCCCTTGATTGCAATTGTTTGGCAGACCAAATGGACTGAACATGGGGGTCAGTACCTTTCTGGAAATGAGGGTCACCACCAAAGCTTAGGGAGTTGCCAAGCAAGCAGTTGCCAAGACGACAAAGTCCGCAGGGTTCACCACTTGTAAGGGACATAGCAAATTTAGGTCCAAATGAGAGTTTTAAAGAGGTTGACATGATTCTTTTGGATTCTGGAAACCAAAGCCGTTACCCCCCCCCCCAAAAAAAAAAAAAACCTTAACATGGCAATAACTGGATAGTATGCATATCCAAAGGCTTCTGCATTTTGTACAGGGTTGTCCCATAAAACACTGGCTGTTTCCATTTTGTACCTTCTTGTTGACTCTGCTTCAGCACACATGAGTCTGAGTGTGTAAGTGTGCTTTCCCAGATCGGATTCTGTTGTTATAGGACTGTGTCTTTCTGTGTGGCCCCAGGTTTGCCTGGGTGTGGCTGTTGGTGTCTGCATGTCATGTCTGTGTTCCTGTGTTTGCATCCTTCACAGTCGACAGCAGGTGTTTTTTAAGTTGGTTGTATCTGTGTTTAAGGACTTAGTTTCCCATTGAGTGCTCTGTCAACAATATGTGTCTCTGCCAGACACCATTTAGAGGGAGTTTGACCATCATGGAGGATTCTGGTTGGACAGCCCTTCTATATCTTATGTTCTTATCTGTTTTGAGAGGGCAGTGGGGATCGTGGGTGGGGTCTTCTAACCTCCTGCCTGCCCTAAGGGCAGGAGAGGGTATAACTGGACTGGAATTCTGGAGGAAGATGACTACTCTGAACATCTCTTTGGCTTTCTCCCCGCCCTTCTTCCTGTCTTTGCAGATCAATCATTGAAATAATTGCAGCTACCAGCTACAGAAATGGGCAGCAAAACCTTGCCAGCACCGGTGCCCATCCATCCATCCCTGCAGCTCACCAATTACTCTTTCCTCCAGGCAGTGAATGGCCTGCCCACAGTCCCTTCGGACCACCTGCCCAACCTATATGGTTTCAGTGCCCTGCACGCTGTACATCTCCACCAATGGACGCTGGGCTACCCAGCCATGCACTTGCCACGTTCCTCTTTCTCTAAAGTGCCAGGTGCGGTGTCCAGCCTGATGGACGCTCGCTTCCAGCTGCCCGCTTTCCCCTGGTTTCCTCACGTCATCCACCCTAAACCAGAGATCACCGCGGGAGGCAGCGGTGGGGCGGCGCTGAAGACCAAGCCGCGCTTTGATTTCGCGAACCTGGCCTTGGCTGCCACACAAGAAGATCCCTCCAAGCTTGGCCGAGGGGAGGGCCCTGGCTCTCCCGCTGGTGGGCTGGGCGCCCTCCTGGATGTGACCAAGCTATCCCCCGAAAAGAAGCCCACAAGGGGACGCCTGCCTTCCAAGACTAAGAAGGAATTCGTCTGCAAGTTCTGTGGCCGACACTTCACTAAGTCCTACAACCTACTCATCCACGAGCGGACGCACACCGATGAGCGGCCTTACACCTGTGACATCTGCCACAAAGCCTTCCGGAGGCAAGACCACCTACGGGACCACAGGTGCGGCACTATGGCATCGCGGGTGGCCCCAGGGGGATCTGTTTTGGCTGCTCTGGCCTGATCCCCCCCCCCCCCCAAGTCCCCCTGCCTCCTTGAAGGTTCCTAAGAGTAAGCCATTCCATACCTCTGGGAATTCTCTAAAATCCTCAGCACCCCCCCCCGTCCCCTCCTGCCCCCGCTTCAGGATAGGTTTTAGAACATGGGTGAAAGAAATACAGTGATGAATAGGACCTAAGATCGGGTCTTCACAAGGTTGAATCTCCTTGACTCTCTTCTCAGTCCCTGGAAACTGTCCAATGGGAGTTCCTGCAAAGCCGGCGACATTGGGGAAGGGGCACTTGAAATAGGAACTCAGGAAGTTTTAGTTTTACTTCATTTTATACACTTCTAGTTTTTAAGAATCTCTTGGGCTCGTGACGACTTCTCCGGCAGTGTAGATCTAGAAACTGTCTGACCCCAGGTCTGTTGACTGACCTCCAGTGTTGATTCAGCCTTTGGGAGGAGGTGCCTACTTATCACCCACAGGAAGGCAGGTGGTCTATTTGTCTAATCTGTTTACGAAACCGAAGCTCCTCTCCATCTCTTCACACTTACCCACAGTCTCGGCTCGTTGCCCAGTTCTCTACGTTGCCCCCTTGTCTGTCCCCACAAACACCTTAACGGCGGTGGGAGGGGACCTCGGACAGCCATACATAAACAACATTGCATTGTGTTATCTGTCTCTGTCCTTAGATACATTCACTCCAAAGAGAAGCCTTTCAAGTGTCAAGAGTGTGGAAAAGGATTCTGCCAGTCGCGGACTCTCGCTGTCCACAAGACACTACACTCACAAGTGAAGGAGCTCAAAACCTCCAAGATCAAATGCTAAGTAAACAGAGCCTGCGGGGCACCAGGACCCTGGGCGTGCTGCTGCCTTTTTTTTTTCCCCCCCAGAGGGACCCAAGCTGAAGGCGACTCTGCGGGCAGCGGGAGGGGCTTTCGGGATCTTGCTTCTACATCAACAATGTCCCCTGGGTCCCCAGCGCTTGCGGCGCTCCAGAGCTTTGCCCCGGGGGGCCATGACTCCTACAGCCTGCGGGGCTCCCCCAGGACGCGGCTAAATTCTTGGCCAAAAGGCGGTACTCAACTCACGTGGCGGAAAGGAAACTGCATTTAAAAAAGAAGAAGGAAGAAAGAAAGAAAGAAGAAAGAAAGAAAGAAAGAAAGAAAGAAAGAAAGAAAGAAAGAAAGAAAGAAAGAAAGAAAAGAAAGAAAAAGGAAAAAAAAAGAGAAAACTCCGCCGAGCCGCAGTGGCGCCTCTCCCAGAAGTATTACTTTTTCTATTGTTATTTTATAAGTTTTCTTTATTTTTCCCCCCTTTGACCATATAAGCTTGTAAAGTCTTGACCGCGGAGGGGGTGGGGGTAGGAAAGATCTGCGCGCCCTGGCAATTTCCAGTCCCTCCTCCCTTCCCCATGCCCTCATCCGGGAGCCTGCGAAAGTGTAATCCTTGTATCTGCTTTGGCCGTCCGGCCCCAGGGGCCGCTGGCTCCGCGCGAGCGATTCCGGGGCGCTCAGGGTGCGCCGCCGCTGACCTCCCGCTCCGGGCGGGCGCGGAAACCGGGCAGAGGACCAGGCGCCCCGGGGCGAGCGGGGCCGGGCCTGGGCTCCCCTGCTTCATCGCAGCGCGCGCGCTCGCGCGCGCGAGTGAGCAAGCCGGCCAGGAGCCGGGCGTTGTATTGCGACTGGCACTTTATGCTGACCATCGGTAACGGACATTTATCACTGGAGTTTTTTGTTTGTTTGTTTTTTGTTTTTTTTTTAACTATTAAATAAACGGTTATTTTACAGGCATGACAGAATGGATACTTTCCTCTCGGGCTGCGAAGGGGAAAAGCTCTTTTGTTTGAGAGGAACAGAGTTCTCTGTCCACCTTTCTCACCTCGTCCTGTTAGGGTGACAGGGATGTTGTGGTGGAGGGATCCCTGCTCCGGAGGTGTTGGTCGACCTCTGTACTTACTTCCTTACTTTTGAGTGTCAGGGCTCCCGTCTCCTAACTTCCCCAAATACGAAAAGCTGTGAGTTGCAAAGGACAGAGTCTGCTGGCCTTCCATTAAGCCTTGAGAAATCCCAGCCTCTCTGAGTGCAGGGGTCATGCAGGACCCAGGAGGGAACAGAGTATTCTGCCCCCCCCACTACTCCCCCCATCTTTATTACCAGCCCTTGGCTTTTGCTTTGGGATGAGATCTTCCTTCACCCCGTCCCCAGGCCCTGGCCCTCAGCGTGCGCCTGCAATGTGCCAGCATCTGTCTTCCCCAAGTCCCCCAGTCCACATCCTGCTCTGTTTCCTTTGGGAATACCTTACCCCCAGTTCTCCGCATGGAGCTTGTCCCCACCCACCCGAATCGCAGCTCCCAAACTATGACGATTCTTGATTCTTCACATTTTGGAAACCTCCTGAGGCATAGTGGGGGCGGACGCCCTGGGATCCAATCCCACCCCTTCACCCTAGGCTTAGAATGAGAAATACGAATTCACCTCAGCAAACTGAACCTACCCTTGGGCATTTAGTTTTTCCTCGCAGTTAGAAATCTGGCGGCTGGGGCTCTCCTGCTTGGGGGGGCGGGGCCGGACTCCCCCAGCTCCAGCACCCAGACCACAGGACCGCGCAGACGGTGGCGCCCTTGACCTTTCTCAAACAAAGTTTAGCTTTCCTGGCTTCAACGCCTGGCACTATGTAGGGTGGGGACTACTGAGTTGTGCTTCCCTGCATCCATGACCAAAACCCGGGCTTCAAGCAGGGTCCTGCGGACAGGACCGAGAAAACTACTTCGGATTGCAGTAGTTAAAACGCTCTCGCCTTTCATGGCCAGTCTTGCCCCAACCTCTTCTGGGAACTCTACCAAGCCCGGTGGAGGCCAGACCTTTGCGTCGCGGATACCCAATTTACAGTTGGGGCCTCAGCATGGACAGCCGGGATGAGCACCACCTAAGGAGTTGGAGGCCATGCTGCCCCCTGCTGGATGGACCAGCATGGGCGACCCAGCATTGGGTTACTGCCGTGTGTGTTTGCACAACCATAAGAAACATTGCTACCCCTCAAAAACTTCTTGTCTGGTCTCAGGACGCACTTGCCAGTGAGCAGTGTGCCAGGGCAGGGGTATTGGTCTGTGGGATTTTCCCTTGACTGGCGAGTGCCCAATGTCTTCCACCAGGGAGTTCATGAACAAGGGCCCAAAGTGAATGAAGCCCTTCTTCAAGAGTCTTGGGGCCTCTGGGTTCTTGGAAGGGCTGTTGATTTGAAGTGTTGGAATCCAGGGTCAGCCCCGTCAGGATATGAGATGGTCTACATCACAGTTTATGGTAAGACAAGTCACAGGGACGGTGGGTTCCTTTATATGGGGCCCAGTGAGGAGGATGGTGTTGCTTAGATAATGAGTGGACACACACACACACACACACACACACACACACACACACACACACGAAGAGAGACGAGAGAGAGACAGAGACAGAGACAGAGAGAGAGACAGAGAGAGAGAGAGAGAGAGACAGAGAGAGAGAGAGAGAGAGAGAGAGAGAGGGAGAGAGAGAGAGAGAGCACACTAGCACTTTCTGGAAACAAGAAACCCATCTTCATTTCTTTCTGGAATTCTCTTCTCCCCAGCGCTGACTACCACAGCGGTCTGTCCCCTCACTCCATTCAGGACACGCAGAACCTCTGCAGTTAGCCAGGCCCCCGGGACATCATTAATGCTGTGGAATGTTCCAGAAGGTTTGCTTGGGATGTTTTCCCTTTTGGCACATTACATTTCTGGCATGGTGAATCCCAAGCCCCACCCTGGGTCCAGAGGCTGAGAGACTCTCAGTATCAAACATGCATCCTCAGAAGAATGAACTCCCTGGGGCAGAAGTTTGAACATGGTGTAAGGGAATGGGCACCAGTCTAGACAAAAATACCCAGACTACTGAGGATACCACATGTTGCTCTCATGGTGGGAAACCAGAGCCCAGTTTTTAGTAGCATTTGATTCAAGGAATGACAAGACTATGCAGCCCCAAAGAGAGCAGGTGGACACTCAACAGATTACAATTCTGGAGCAATAGTGAATGGGGGACAGTTTCTCCTCTGATACCTTGTGTGCCTTTTATACTGCACCCACCCCTGTGCCTAACATGGCCCCAGTTGGGTGCTGGGACCCTTCTGAGAGCTGATCGACTTGTTACCTCAAGGGAGGTAGGGGAGTTACCAGGCCTTGTGTGATCTGTTTGGAGGGTAGAAACCTTGGGGGACCCTTGCTGCAGCTTAGAGTTCCTAAGTTGGAAGAGATCAGAAGCATCCTGGGATACAGAACAGCTTTCGAGGATTCCTTAAGGGGAAGAAGTTCAGGTCCCTTACAGTTTTTAAACATTTTAGAGTTTGCAGCACTATAGAAATCTTTTTCCTATCCGCTGGATTCACTGTTCACAGGGGTGAGGAAAGGACTAATCAGAAAAGGTTATGGGGATTCTTGGAGTTACCTCTGTTTCAAGAATGCTAGAACCGTGACATTAAAAAATCTTCTAGAATCGGTCTGTCTCAAAGACACGCTTGTCCCACCTTCCAAAGCATTAGGGCCTTGTGACGTCACAGTCTCCTCTTTTAGGCACACTGACATTACATCGGCCTCTGGCCAGGGCCCAAAGGCATCATAACGTCTCCGGCTGCAACGCATTAATGCAGCTTTATGAAATCACAGACCGGTTCAGCCTGGAGCAGAGATGCCCACCCATCCCAGCCACGCCCCGAAAATAGTGCTGGGGTGGGAGGGAGGCGCCACGAATAGTTCCATTCCCACCAACGAGATCCGCAGACCCAAGCACTGGCAGGTGCCCTGGGTGAGGAGCAGTGGCGGTTGCAACCTCCTCGGAATTCCGTGGTGGTGGTTTAAGCAGTCTCAGACCACACGGGTTCCATAGCCAACTACCGCTGTGCCCCCGCCCCGTGCACGCAGGTCCCGCCCACTTTGGCTGCTTTCCCCTCCCACAGCGCACGCTCTGGGCGCGCGCAGGCGCAAGGGGAACTCTCCAGGCTCTGCTGGAAGGCTGAGCTCAGCCCAGGGAGGTTGGGGTAGTGGCTGCAGAATTTGGTGCAGGAACGGAGCAGGACCCTGCATGGGTATCCCGCCAAAATCCTACACGATAGAGGTGCAGATTTAGTTCATCGTTAACGCAGCTCGCACTCTTGAAACCCTGGAAAGTCTTCAGTCCAACTGGTCGCCAACTGAAATGCTGCTGATTCTAGCCTCAGGGAGGGTATAGTGTGGGGGCTGCGGAGCATCAAAAAGTCCATTACGGTCCCAGCCCTTCCTAGTACAGTGTCTAAGGCAGAGGTCTCCACCAGAGCCCCCGGGGACTCTTGGAAGCAAGGCAAGGCCTGCCTGGGTCTCCTACCTAACCAACGGGGATCTTTACAGCCAAAGGGGCCCAGATTTCCCATTTCATATGGAAAAATTCACTAGGGATACGAAGTATTAGTTAGGGTCAGACCTCATGTCAGTGGCAGAGGAAGAATTAGAAGCTCTGTTTTCTTTGAGGCTTTGGGCCAGGAGACTTTCTTTTCTTAAAATACACAAGCTTGGGGCAAGTTCCTGTATTTCTGAGCCTCAGTTTTCCCCCAGCAGCGGGGATAATGCTGTCCCATTGCCTCATTCAGCTGATATAGAAAGAAAAGCCTTACATAGTTAAAACCGTGCTTATTGCCTTACCCAAAAATTGTACCCTAATACGATTCAGATATCAACCCCAACATTTATGAACCATGTAGATGTAGTGCCTGAAATACGTCGTCAGTTCCCTACAGTTTCCTGTCTTTTAAGGTACATTATTCCTAGGAGAGTCTGCCTGGTTTTCTCTCTTTGGAGGAGGTCCCCAAACCGTGTGTGAGGTGAGAGAGGACCGCTTTGACTGGTGGTCGTGTGTGTGTGTGTGTGTGTGTGCGTGTGTGTGTGTGTGTGTGTGTGTGTGTGTGTGTGTGTGTACCTGTGTGTATGTGTATGTGTGTGCGTGTGCACCTGTATGTGTATGTGTGTGCTTGTGCGTGTGTGCCTGTGCACCCGCATTGGGAGGTGAAAGGAAGACATTGGCTGTTTTCATTTAGCACCTCTTTAGTTTTTGAGACAGGGCCTCTCACTTGAACTTAGAGCTTGCTGTTTCTGCTGGACCAGGCTGGTTACAGAGCTGCCTAGTCTGAGATAAAGGAGTTCACGAAAGCTCTAGCTCTAGTGTGCTAACACCAGCATCTGTCTTCACTCAGTCACCAGAATCCTACTCCTAACTATCTGTTGTCAATCTAGGACAAGGTTCTCAGGCAGTGCTAATTTCAGTCCCAGAAAAGACAATACAGGATGGACCCACAACAGTGGCATGGATAGATGAAGAGTTGGGAGGTTTGTGTTTTTCTTTTTCAAATACTGAACTTGCTCTCAGCAGATCAGTTGTCTGGGGACATATAAAATACAATTAATTCACTTTAAATCATTCACTGAACTGTCCTGTGATCTACAGATTCAGTTTTTTGTTTGTTTGCTTTCCATGAGGATGGTACAGATAGATTGCTTTCTGTCATTTGTAGGAGTTGGTACCATTGAGAGGAGGGATGGCTAACCCTTTGGCTTCTCTGGGACACATCGGGTGGAGAATTATCTTGGACTATGCATTGCAGGGGTTTCCAATATACATTCATGTGTTATGTAAGCATACATGTTTATTTTGCTCTATTTCATGACAGGACATGGTTATCTACAAAATTTATACTCTAGAACCATGCAATTGCATTATGAAAAAAATCAGTCTCATGTTTTAAGTAATTCTAGGATTTATATATGTAAATATACATAAATATATTTATAAATTTATACTTAGGATTTATATATTCATAGATATCCTGGGCTACCTGTGTCCCACAGGCTATGGGATTGGACACCCCTGACTGAGAACTTGCAGGTATATAGTGGTGTGGGATGAGAAATTATGGATACTTGGGTGGGAAGGATGGCTAGACTTCTAAAATGACCAATGAGACCAAAGAGTTCCAGAGAATATGATTCTTGATTTTTTATTTTTTCCGAGACAAGTTTTCTCTGTGTAGTTTTGGTGCCTGTCCTGGATCTCACTCTGTAGCCCAGGCTGGCCTCGAACTCACAGAGATCTGCCTGGCTCTGCCTCCCAAGTGCTGGGTTTAAAGGTGTGTGCCATTGTTGCCCATCGAGAATATGATTCTTAAATAATTAAATTTACTTGTGAAGTTCATTCTCATCTTGTTTACCTAAGTAGAGAGCCAGATGACTCCGTGAGAGCAGATACTAAAATAGATCACACCAACTACTGTAGGCTTCCTGTAGCCTAAGAAGACGTCTAGTGCTGGCATTATGAAGAACAGTCTCTATGGCCTTGCTGCAGAGATCAGTTAGCAATGATACATTTGATTGAGGACACTCTAAGATGTTTGGAGAAACTAGAAGAGTTGTTATTACCTGTTAAATAAATCTGTGTATTCATAAGCACACACACACACACACACACACACACACACACACACACAATTTTTCAAGACAGGGTTTAAGAAACATATTTTTAATGACAACCCATTTATTTTTATTTTTTACATATGAATATTTACCTGCATGTGTTATGTGCATCACTTGCACACTAATGCCTGTGGAGATCAAAAGATGCCATTGGATCCCCTGGAACTAGAGTTGCAGGGGGTTGAGCTGGCATGCAGGTGCTGAGAACTGAGCCCAGGTCTTCTTCAAGAGCAACAAGCTCTTAACTGCTGAACCATCTCTCTAGCCCAAGACCCATTTTTTAATTAGGTCCATATAGTGTATAGTTTGGTTTATTTGATCTGCAGACACATATACATAATTAATACATACATATCCATAATAATGATTGTGATGGTATTTTGCTGTTCACATCTAGTCTACTTTTGTGTTTCTGGTTGCCCTTTGTTTGATGCCCATTTTTTTCTTACGCCACCATGTCGCCACAGGAGAAGCTACTCTGATGCCCTTTTCTTGACATCTTGTTAGAACCATGCATTTCAGCTACTTGAGTCCTCACTTTAGTGCCTTAATTTAGTTAATAATGCCATTTGCCTTTTGAATGACATAATGGGTCCCTTAACGCCTGACAAATTCCAGTTTATATGTTACCTGTCTGTCTTCACCAGAAGCACTCTCTTCACCCTTTGGTCAAGGGTGCCCAAATGGCGGCCATAAGCACTCTGTGACTTGGATGACTATCACAGAAAGCAGCTAGTCCATGAAGCTAGCCCAAGGGAGCTCATCTTTGCCTCTCCTTGACAGTAGCACTCGTGAGGACTCTTTGGTGTGGCATCTGGGACAATGACATGTTTTCCCAATGGAAAGACATGAGGCAGTGGTAGGGTGGCTAGCTAGGGAGTCAGGTAAGTTTTTACCCGTAGAAAAGGGTAATTTTAATTGTCGTAGCTATGTATTTAACTGTGATAGTTGGCATTGAAAGGCTGGGAGAGGCATTGTAGTGACACATTTCTCCAGCATCCTCTCTCTCCTTGTAATTTAATTTAAGCATTTCTAAACACAGAGAAATTGAATTTCATAGTGAATACCCAATTACCCACCACTTAGGTTTTACAATCAACATTTTCCTCTACTTGATTTATCACATGCATCTGCCAATCCATTCTTCAAACTATCGAAGTGAAAACTGGGGCCGATGAGATGGCTCAGTGAATAAAGGTGTTTGTCTTCAAGGCTCATGCCCTGAGTTTGATTCCTAGAATGCATATGGTAGAAAGAGAAGCCAACTTCTGTAAGCTATCCCCTGACTCCCACTCACACACCCTGGCACATTACAATGATTACACACACACACCACACACACACAAGATAAAGAACTGTAATAATAAAATCTTATGTGCTGGAGAGATGGCTCACTGGTGAAGAGTACATTCTGTCCTAACAGAGGACTGAGTTTCATCCCCAGCACCCTCACTGGACATCTCACAAGTGCCTGTAACTCCAGCTCCAGGGAATCCAATGCCCGTGGCCTCTGTAGACACCTGCACTCACCTTCATATTCCTCCTTCCACACACAATAATTAAAAATCAAACAAATTAAAAAAATCAAAACGTACAAACATACCGTGATGGCTAATCTTGGGTGTTAATTTGACACCCCTGTGCTGTGAGATGATCTTTCTGTAGGCTGTGAATATGTGTTGCTGCCATTGGTTAATAAAGAAGCTGCTCTGGCCTATGGCAAGACAGGTTATAGCCAGGCGGGAAATCCAAGCAAAGACACAAGGAGAAGGAAGGTGGAGTCAGGGAGACACTGAGCAGTGCCGGGAAAGCAAGATGTAATGAAACACGGGTAAAGCCACGAGACACTTAGACATACACAGATGAATAGAAATGGGTTAATTTAAGATAAAAGAGCTAGTTAGCAATAAGCCTGAGCCATAGGGAAAAAACAGTTTGTAATTAATATAAGCCTCTGTGTGTTTACTTGGAACCTAGCAGCTGTTGGACACAGGAAAACTTCTGTCTACACCCTTGGGAAGAGTCCCCTCCACTGAGGAATTGCTTTTATCATATTGGCCTGATGGCGTGTCTGTGGGGCAACTTCTTGATTGCTAGTTCATGTGGGAGGGCCCAGCTCAGGTGGGTAGTACCATTCCTGAGCAGGTGTTCCTGGGTGGTATAGGAAAGGTATTGGAATCTAAAACTAGAAGCAAGCCAACACTCCACCGCCCCATTGTTTCTGCTTCAGTTCCTGCTTCTAAGTTCCTTCCCTGGCTTCCCTTGATGATTGACGATAACCTGTCAGTTATCTAAAGCTAAATATAAACCCTTTTCTCTCCAGCTTGCTTTTCGTCTTGGTGGTTCTCATAGCAATAGAGAAACAAATTAGGATAGAAGTTGGTACCAAGACGGGTATTGTTGTGACAAGCCTGTGTTGTTTGGGGGAAGATTTAAGGAAGTATTTGGAACTTGGGGCTGGAAAAGTCACTGTGTGCTCAGAGCCTAATACGATGTTCTGGGGGAGCTTGGAAGTTAAATTTGTTGAAAGACACACAGAAAATAGAAGCGTGACTTGGTGAAGTTTCAGAGAGCAGTTGAGAATCCCTCAAAGATGCTATCAGGGCTGTTTGTTTGAATGAAGAATCTGTGGTTTAGGATCAGCTGCAGCTGAAGAATCAGCTGTGATTAACAAGAGACCAGAACCACTGAAGTGAAACCTCGGCTTTGTCCAAGTAGGGCTGAAATATCAGCTGTGATTAATAAGATTCCGGCACCATGGAGGTGAAGTCTTCTGGGAAGTGTTTCCACAGAAGCTGTGGTCCACTGGGAAGGAACAAGGCTGCGCATGAAGCTGACCGCAGAGCCTGGCAAATAACGTGTAAGAGTCTCCCACCTGGTCCTGGTTTTGAAGGTATGAGGGGGTCGTGCATGGCAGCTGAGGCTTGGCACTGTGTGGCAGGATCGGAGTCTCCCTGAAGAGAGATCAGGAGAGAGCCCCTGGTGAAGTGCAGCCTCAGTTGCTGTAGACACCCTGGGATGGAAGGCATCATGTGGTAGTGTCGGAGCCCCTGAAGAAAGGCTGGGAAGTCCCCAGTGGAGGAATAACCTCAGCTGCAGTGGGGATCCTAGGATGTTTGAGATGGTTCCTGGTTTTCTGTCCTGCTATTTCTCAGCCCATGGATCCCTGCACCAAAACGAAACAAACGGGATAGCATGACCTTCAGAATGGTAGCCAAGTGAAACTCCTTTCCTTAGAGCAGTCAGCTTCTAACGTTGTGTCATGCCAATGTAAGACAGACCAACATAGCTGAGCATTAAAGATAGTATCCTACTGTATTGTTACACTACATAAAATTAATACATTTCGGTCATCTCACGTGGTCAGTGTTCATCCACCTTCCAATTTCCCAGACTTTGCAGTTTTTCCACATGGCTACAACAAAAATGGCCGACACAGGCTAGTTATGAAGTAAGGATAGAGATGTCTTGACTCATAATTCTGAGGAATGACAGTGGCTGGAATCTATGTTAATGGTAACATAATCCACTTTATTTATGCCCCCAAATAATCAAAGGAACTTTCACTAGCCCCTATGTTTTAAAGGTCAACAGCCCCTCTTAATAACACTGCCCAGGCGGCCACGTATTTATACAGCTTCTGCCAGTGGATATGATCCATTCCACACCACATTATATCTTGTGTTATAAGCCATATCATAATCAGAAAATTGATATCGGCACAATGTGTATGTATGGATTTATATGCTTTATTGTGTAAACATTCCTGGAATCTCAACCATGTTCAAAACTTCTCGTTATTTCATCTATGGTGGGACACCTTACACAGCCCTGGTTCAGGGAGGAGGGGCTTGGACCTGCCTCAACTGAATGTACCAGGCTCTGCTGACTCCCATGGGAGGCCTTGCCTTGGAGGAGGTGGGAGTGAGGGGTAGGTTGGGGGAAAGGCTGGGGGGTGGAAGGAGGGAGGAGAGGGGGAATTTGTGGTTGGTATGTAACATGAATAGAACATTTTTTAATAATAAAAAAGAGATGTCAACATTTATCAAATTGATCATAAAAAAATTTATGTCCTTTTAAGTCCCTTTATTCACCTGATTCTGGTGTAGTGTTCTTAACCATTTCCTATGTATGTTGGAGATCCACATAAAATAATGCCATTTGGCCTTAACAACTGAGCATACTTGATACAATCCCAGGCCAGTGAATCTTCCCTGTAGTTGGCCATGCTTCTGCTTTTCCCCTTGTTCATTGGTCCCTGCTGTTCCAAATTTCCTTATTTTATTTCCTTTCTCTTTGAGATCTTTTAAAGTTAATTTATTGGGACAGGTCCTGCTGGCATAAAGTTTAGTTTTCCTTCATCTTTCCGTCACCCCTGCAGGATAATGTCACCAGGTACAGAATTCTGGGTCGATGGTTGTTTTATTTCAGTGCTTGGGAAATGATGCTGGGTCCTTTGAGCTCACATGGTTTCTAATGAGAAATCCACTGCCATTTGAATTATTTTTCCCTACTATATATAAAATAGCCTTTCTTGGGATGGGGGAGGGGTAGTGGCTAGGGCTAAAGCATTTGCTGTGCAGGCTCAGTCACTTGAATTCTGATTCCAGGAATTCAATCCTTCTATGTTGACAAAGTTCTCTGGAGTGATCTTATGACAGTATAAAACTTTTACCTGTTCACAGCTATCATATTTAAGGTCTTGTGGATAAAAGCAAAAAGTTAATATATTATATATATGTATATATATATATATATATATATATATATATAATTTAAAAATATTTATTTTTATTTTAAGTGCATTGGTATTTTGCCTGCATATGTGAAGGTGTTAGATCCTGGAGTTTTAGACAGTTGTGAGCTGCCATCTGGGCACTGGGAATTGAACCCAGGTCCTCTGGAAGAGCAGTCAGTGCTCTTAACCATTGAGACACCTCTCCAGCCCTAAATTTTTGTTTTTACTACATCCCCTTTCTCCATTCCTCCCATTCCCACCCATCCCACCTCCTTTCTCCCCGAGATCCACTACTCCTCCATTTCCCTTCAGAAATGATCAGGCATCCCAGGGATATCCACAGCACATGGCATAACAAGATTGGATAAAACTATGCACAGACCCCATATCAAGGCTGGGCGAGGCAACCCAGTAGGAGGAAATGGGTCTCAGAAACTGAAAAAGGTGTCAGAGATACCACTTCTCTCACTGTTGGGGGGCCCACAAAAATATTGAGCTAACAACCAATGCATATATGCAGAGGACCTAGTGCAGACCCCTGCAGACTTCGTGATTGCCACTGCTTCTGTTTCTGTGAGCCCCTATGTGCTCTGCTTAGTTGAAATCTGTGGGCTGTGTTCTCCTGGTGTCCTCAACCCCTATGGCTCCTACATTTCTTCCTCAGTGTCTTTAGGCTAGCTGCAACTTCTCCAGGTTTAAATCATTAAAAATTATGTTGTCTAGTATTTTGTTTATTAAAAAAAGAGAATCCAACCCATTGGCTGGGAGAATGACTTTCTTTTGTGTATCGGTCCCTTGTCTGTTATGCAGATATAATTTTAAACATAAATTTGTGTGTAGAATTTTAAGCCTCGTTACACTTTTGGCAATGGGATTTTTAGGAATTGCTTCAAAGTTGTCTAGAATATGTTTCCTTTAGCATCAAAATATTTCCTAAAGGAATAAATTCTTTCCTAGAATTGTGCCATATGTATTTCTCAGCATTGATTTGCTTAGCAAGAGGAACAGTAATTGAAACAAAGCATCCCTTCAGTCAATGTTATTTACTGGTTAAAGTCTGCCAATGGAAGAAGTGCCTGGCTTCTCCATACAAATGTTAGTATACTATGGAGTTTCTTCTGCATTCTGTCCATTCAGATTAGAGAAGTATGAGAGAAACTGGGAAGTGGCAATCCTTTCTTCAAGACAAACTTCACCCAGAGCATTGCCGGGTTCACTTTAGTCAAATTCTGTAGTGTGTTAGTTTTTACCTATAAAATGATGATTAAAAATACCTGTCTGCCAATTCTAACACTTTCTTATTCCACAAATTAAAGTTCAATTTGTACTATAGATGCAGGCAATATTGCTAAATCGATCTACATTTTATTTAGTTAAATACATCCTTGAACATTACTAGCTTTGTAGCTGATTGTGATCTCAGAACTTGGAATAGGTATAAAATTATTTCAGAATTAATTCCTAGCATCGACTAAGTTAATTTTTTGTTATCAGTAATAAACACACTTATTAATTCTTCCTAGATACTCCAATTTTGAGTCTGGTGAGGTGGTGCATGCCTCTAATTCCAGCACTCGGGTAACAGAAGTAGAAAATCACCCTGTGGTCAAAGCCAACAGTCTACATAGAGAGTTCTAGTCCGACCAGAACTACATATATGCTTATAAACAAAACAATACAGACAACCCCAAACCAAACAAAGCAATAAACAAACAAACACAAATTAACACCCCAAACCCTCAACTCTGATTCTTTAGTTCTCTTGGGGATAGATACAGTACTCCTATGGATATATGGATTCAGAAGAAAGAGAGAAGCCTTAGAATGAACTGTGTGCCAGACAGACATGGATTAAAATAGCTGTAATTAGTAAATCAATTTCATATTTAGGAAACACGCAGAAGCATGTGCCTCTTCTCACTGGTCCCAGAAGAACAATAAAACCAAAGCAACTGCTGTCCAAGAGGGAACAATGACAGAAAAACAAAAATTTTGAAATAATTAGCATAAAGGTTTGAGTTGTAAATATTTGTTTCGAGAGAAACAGATGAAGTCAAACTCATTTCAGATTTCAAAGGCAGAGGGCTCCTGGTAGTTAGGCAGGGCTGACCATACTGCTGTGCTAAAATGGAAATGCTTGCAGGCGCCCCAGCTACATTCCCAGGGTGGGTAGGGACTCTCCCTTCAACCCTAGATGGGATTTTAGATGTGGTAGGGGACTCCCAAGGAATCCATGCATAGCTTCACTCCTATTTATACTCTTCAAACTTTGAAACTAGAGAGGAGCCAACGCCGAGTATTACATGGCTTCAGCTGTGGATGTTGGAGGCATCTCATCAGTTACTAGATAAACTTCAGACTGAAAACTAAAAAGGAATGTCTAGAGTTTGTGTGACATTGATTTGCTCCCTGATGATCTGTTGGCCACAATGAAGGTCTCTCCAGAGTTGTCCTAGGAGCCACCAAGAAACCAGGGGCAAGCCCATGTGCTCTTTCCAGCTTGCTGATTTCACTGCTTTTCACAATGGGTGCTTATTTTTACCCTGTCTGGCTGACAGCAGGCTCTCTGAAGTGTGGGATCCATGCTAGCAAGCACACAGCCAGAAAGATGGGTACACAGTTGAGCCTGTATCTCAGATGGGCTTTGCTGCATAAGCTTCTCTGGCCTAGGAAGATGTCTCTGGTGCAAAACAGAGATGTCTTAAAGTCTCTTGTTGGCAAAAGGACATCCCAGACACTGTGAGGTTCTTCTCTTTGAAATTCAACCAACAAACGGAGCAACCAATGCTTGCTAACCCTCTTGGAGCTTAGAACTCTCTGCTTTCTACTGAGTCTCTCCTCCCTTGATGAAAGAGGCTGTTGAGCATGAGAAATTGTGGGGAGGGAATATTTTATGTAGCTCTAGCCATATCCAAAATATGCTGTGAGATTTTTCAACCACAAACTGAATTTTCCTTTTGTTGTAATTAGGATATGGAGGATCAGAAGTATATGCTTTTCCCCAAGGTGACAAACCTGGCTGCTTTGGGCAAAGTAGAATGTTGGTTTTTTAAACATAGTCTGTTAACATGAAGACAGTATGTTTTATCTTCATTTTACCATATATTTAAGATGACACATTCTGCTGAGAACTTATAGAGCAAATTGGAGCAATCCAGCTAATAAAGGAAGATGGGGGCATAGACATGGCTTTTGGTTTTTGGAGACAGGGTTTCTTTGTATAGCTTTAGAGCTTGTCTTGGAACTCACTCTGTAGACCAGGCTAGCCCTGAACTTACAGAAATCATCCTACCTCTGCCCACTGAGTGCTGGGTCTAAAGGCGTGTGCCACCACCACCCAGCTAGACATGGCTTTTATGAAATGTCAACCACTCACTAAAGAACTGGATAGAAGAGGTATGTCAGGGAGAGGAGTACCTAAAGCAGTAGTTCTGAACTTGTGCGTCGCGATCTCAGTGGTTTGCATATCAAATATATACATTATGATTCATAAGAGTAGCAAAATTATAGTTATGAAGTGGCAGCAAAATAATCGTCGGGTTGGGGGTCAACACAGCATGAGGAGCTGTATTGAAGGGTCTCAGCATTAGGAATGTTGAAAGCCACTGCTGTAGAAACTCATTCTCAGAGTCAGGAACCTTTTCACTGGCTATGGATAGGGCTTTCAGAGGACAGCCCCCCCCCCAGGAGGAAATAACCCCCAGCCCCCAGCCCTGAGGATTTCTCTCTAAACTTGCTTTCTTTTGTCATGGTGAGATTGGAAGAGTGGCCTGGCCAACCCTCGGGGTGGGTGAACTTCTCTGTTACCTGATGCCAAGAGGTTGGTGTTGAGGACAAGTCTCTGCTGGTGCCCTCTGTGGTATGCAGTGTATCTGTAAAGCTGGAGGAGTGTGTGGGGGTGTTCTGTCCTCTTGGGTGTCCTCTGAGTAATCCCCTCATCACTGCCACCTCTTGAGGCTTTTGCCCCGACACAGGGATATGATGGGCAACCCGTCAAGGAGATTGTGAGTGCATTAGTAGGATTAACAGAGAAGGCTAATATTGTAGCATTCCCAGAGTTCATCTGCAGTGGCAGGGAATGGGCTGTTGGCCTGCCAGACTGGGCAGCCATAGGCTTCAGAATTGATGTCACACCTGGGACTGACCCCAGAGTGGTCAGAGGCATAACAGCCCCATTGTGTTGGACTTGTGTTTCTGTATTTTTCTTCCATAACAGAGTTTAATATATTATTTTAGTCTGAAGATGATAAGTGTTCTTTCCTATCTTGTTGATTAAGTAGCTGACATACATTAGTAGCCCTCAAAACTACATTTTTACCCTGGTGGTTGTACAACTATGGCCAGTTTTGTTTCTGTTTGTTAATTTTGGAAATGAATGGATCAGAAAAGCACATGAGTTTAAATATCCAGTCCTTTCATCTGATATTACACTGAGGCCATTTTGAAGTATTCCCATGCTTCTTCATGTGGCATACATATTTAACAAAATTGTGTTCATACAATATATTTGGGTTTAAAATATTGCATTATAAACATTCATCATTTTATTTTCAGTATAGTGAATATATATATATATATATTTTTTTTTTTTTCAGTTTTTCAAGACAGGATTTCACTGTGTAACAGCTCTGGCTGTCCTGGAACTTACTTTGTAGACCAAACTGGCCTCCAACTCAGAGGTCCACATGTCTCTGCCTCTGCTTCCTGCATGCTGGGATTAAAGATATGCAGCCCCATGCCATGCCTGGCTTTAATTTTTAATCAGCAAGAATTTTGTATGTGCCTGTGTTTACATTAGTATATTATTGATATACAATAAACTGCCACAAAGTTTGGTAATTGAGGGCCCTTCTAGTGGCTTTACACCTGCTATCTTTCTTTCGATGTGTGCTCTGTGTCTTGGCACCAGAGTGATTGGATCTTTGGCTTCCCCCTCTGTGATCTGTTGGAGAGAACTCTCTACTTTAGAGAGCACACGTGATTAGGTCAGGTCCAGAGGACAGTCTCTACCTTAGTGTAAGCTGCAACTGTGATAGACAAAACCATGTAATCAGGGAAGTAAAAGCTATTTCATACATTGCTCCCAGAATTCCGTGTGGCATGTATATATATGAGGTACAAGATATCATGGAGGTTATATTTTTGTGTAGCACAATGCTATCACTTCCTTGACAGTTTTCATATTTTAAAATCTGAGTTTGTTTCAAGATTATTATTAGTATTGTCAGAAGTGTTCTTGGATGGACATGCAATCAGTGTTAATTTAATAGATGAAAATAATGTGATAGTTTATAAATTTAACATAGATTTTTATAATTGAATGGCATATAATATGAGTGGTTCCCGGCTTTCTGTTTTGTAAGTATAACTTTCTAGTTGATATATCATGTTTATACAGTGCTAAGAATGTATGTGCTATTTTTGCATCATTTTAACCAAAATGTTTGTGAAAACAGCTTAAAGCAAGCAGGATTTATTCTGGCTCCCAGTTTCATGGGGTTTAGTAAATGCTCTCTTGGCCCCGTTTTCTGGTCCTGTATTGAGGCAGCATATCATGATGGCAAGATTCCATGGAGAAAGAATTTCTTTAGTTCATGGCAGTCAGGAAGCCAAGAGCAAGACAGGAAAGGTCCAGGGAAAGATACATCTTTCAAAGATAGCCCCAGAGACCTATTTCCTCCAGCCATGCCCCACCTTACAGTTACACCATCACTCAGTACTCGATCCATGTTTTCAAACTAGCAGTGCATTAAATCATTTATTATGTCAGAGTTACTGTTATCTAAGTAGCTCTACAATTACCCTAATAGAGATCCCCAGAAGTGCTTTACCAACCTCCTAGGTATTTATCAGTCACATTTTGAATTGGTAATCAAAATTAATCATCACATGAAAATAATGCTATTCTGTTTTTATACAATTATCTCACTTGCACACTAACTGATATGTAAGGCATACTGATATGCAAATTTCATGATGTAATAACTTAACTACATATCATGGAACATGTGCTGGAGAGATGGCAGCCCAGTATATGCAGGTTCCTCACGTATTTTAACTTTTATACGTTACTAAAAGTACACTAAATTATTCTCATTTTGCAAACAAAGAAACTGAAGCTAAGAGAAATTCAGTATCTGGGCTTGTGTTGCATAATAATCTACAGAACTGGGACCAGAAGCAGGTCTTTGCCTTTCTCAACTTTGTGCATTGTTCCCAACACAGCACTGCCAGACCATTCCCTCACATCTCTCTAGAAAGCCATCACAAGAAGACTCATTTTTATAACAGGTTTTTAGACTGGGGGTGAGTGACTCAATGGTAAAACATTTATCTAAATTGTTCAGCACTCTAATTTGGTCCCCAGGACCATGGGTAAATACAACAATTCAAAACACAAACCTTGTCAGGGTTTTCTAGAGGGACAGATCTGACAAAATTAATATATACTAAAAGGGGATTTATTAGGTTGACTTTTATGATATAGTTTGGGTAGCCCAACAATGACCGTCACATACTAGAGGACGAGAATCTGGTAGTTGCTCTGTCCGTGAAGCTGGATATGTTGATAGCTCTGATCTGAAGCTTAAGGCATGGAGGTTTTCTAGAGAGCTGCTGGTCTTCAGCCTATTTTTGAATCCCAAAGATGTTGGTTCTAATATCAGTGAGTGAATGGCACAATGGTAGCAAGAATGAAAGGAAGCAGACACAAAGGCAAATTTCCATTTTTCAGCTTATCTGGCTTGCCACTGAAAGGTGCTGCCCACAGTCATTGCGGGTCTCCCCACATTAAAGAATCTGAAAAATAAAGTATCTCTCAGAGTGCCCAACGGCTTGCTTTAAAGTTGATTCCAGTTATAGTCAAGCTGACAACCGGGCTTGGCTGTCACAATTCCCAAAGTGATTCTCTAGAGTTGTCACTTGTGTCATCTTTGATAGCAACTGGATTAGTCTTCCTTGGCTTGTTTCACTCTACAGTTACTTCTCCAGTACTTACGTCCCAGAGAATGTTCTGGGTCTTGGGGGTTATAATCCCATAAAAGAAAAAGAAAATCTTCTGGGAAGTTTTGTGTCAGTTCCTGCCTTGTCTCTGGCAAAATATGTAACTGAAGAAGCTCAGGGAAGGCAGATTTTATTCTGGCTTAAAGTCTGAGGGGAAGGGGTTGGGGATTTAGCTCAGTGTTAGAGCGCTTGCCTAGCAAGCATAAGGCCCTGGGTTCAGTCCTCAGCTCTGGAAAAAAAAAAGTCTGAGGGGAAGCTGATCATGAATGGGAAGGCGCTGTAGGAGGAGTATAGAGTAGATGGTTCTCTATGCTCAGGAGGCAGAGAATAATGCGTGCCGGTGGCTCATTTTCTGCTTTTAAAGCAATCCATTTTTCTAGTCTATGAAATGGTACTGTTCACCCTCAGGTGGTTTTTCCTATTTCAACTAACCTAACATAGCTAAGCTAAGCTAGATAGTTCTTTACTGTTGTGCTTACAGGCTTGCATCCTAGGTAATTCTATATCTGGTCACGTTGACAATATCATTATGTATGTGTTTTAGAATTCCTCAGGCTTACTACATATAAAATAGGGATAGTGAAAGTGCATGTTTAATTGAGCTATATGAAGAGAAAGGCTGGCCATGGGGTGAGCTCAGCACAGTTTAAGTACTACATAACTTGCAGTATGGTTTAGAGGTTGTGAAAAATGTAACAAGCTGATTATTGGCTCCTGTGGAACTGCAATGATCCGACATACCTAGGTGTCTTAGTGACGTTTCTATTGCCGTGAATAGACAAACTGAACAAGGCAACTTATAAAAGAAAACATTTAATTGGGGGCTTACTGTTTCAGAGGGTGAGTCCATGACCATCCATGGCAGGGAGCGTGACAACAAGCAGGCAGGCATGGCACTGGAACAGGAACTAAAATCCCACTTATTAACTACAATCTAAGACAAAGAGATGAGGCAGGGCCTGGCTGGACTTTTGAAACCCCAAAGTCTACCTAACCCCTAGTGCAGAAGTTCTTAACCCATGGGTTGTGACTCCTTGGGGTCAAATGACCCCTTCACAGGAGTTACCAGAAACCATTGGAAAAACACAGATATTTGCATTACAATCCACAACAGTAGCAAAATTACAGTCATGTGGTAGCAATGAAAATAATTATATGGTTGGGGTCACCACAACATGAACTATATTAAAGGGTCACAGCATTAAGAAGATTGAGAACCATTGCCCTAGTGATATACCTCTTCCAACAAGGCCGTACTTCCTAATCCTTCCCCAAATAGTTCTACCAAACTAGGGACCAAGCACTCAAATACATGAGCCTATGGAGACTATTCTCATTCAAACACCACAATGAGGAAGGAGGCACTGGAAGAGAGGGTTGCCATTGGGAAAACATCTTTCTCAGATTGGGTTTTTATAAACAAAGCAACAATATGGTTGACTTGTGAGGACTGAGGCAGTGTCTCCCACAGGGGAGGGCCTGAAATACTTACAAGAACACCACCTTCTTGTCCAGCACATGCTCCTCTGTTCCGCCCAGATCTTCAGGCAAAGTGGAGAAATCCTCACCACAGAGCCAAGACCCAAACAAGGATGATCAAAAGCAAAGGAACACATTTTGATGTGTGGAGGGCATCACAATTTTAAATTTTGGATTGCCTAAGTGGATATCCATACTAAATGCTGTCAAGAATTCATATCTTAACATTCAGCATTAGTGCCAATGGAAAACATGCAATTGGCTAAGAGCCACCATGACCTAAGAAATGTAATGCTTTAAATGCATCACATTTTAGAATGTAGTTTTGTTGCTGAGAAATGGAGCAACAACTACTGTACTTTACTTTGCCTTGGGGACACATTAATTTGGCTAATTTTCTCAGAGTTAGTGTCTGTAACTTCTTTAACTGGCATTCAGTGTTCTGACAGGAAACACTTACTGTAGCAATAGAAGCACATTTTGATTCTATACTATAAATGTGTGATCAAATTGAGGTCGCTCCTTCATGAACCTTGGAGAAAAGGGATAATGTGTGGACCCAGAATGTATGGACACAAATCCCCAACACAACGTGAGTATAGGTTGCAGCCCCAGAGTTCAAGAACGCATGGATGAGTCAGACACAGTCACTCTTCTTAGAAAACCATCAGATGGCAACTAAAGTATAGTGAACACTCCCATACATACATACCTGCTCATGCATAGAAATGTGCATATGTGACTCACTATATAAACATATATATGTATATGTGTTTTGGGGGAATAGTATGCTAAAAATCAAAAGAGAAAGCAACACAACAGTCCCCAAGTTGTGAGTGTGTTAGTGTGATGACCGTATCAGCATCCGGGCCCGTGGTTTTACAAGAAGAAGTCTATCAAAAGTCAAAGCAATGATGTTTAAAGTTCACTTTGTTGTCCCAGTATTGAGGTTATGACCTTAATTGAGGCTCTCTGTCTCTTATTTATAGTCTACTTGGAGAGAGCTAGTCATATGCCTATGTTTTGGTTAAAGGGAGTGCAACCCTATATATGTCATGGAGGTATGAATAGGATCCAGCTGAAGAGTTCACTCTCCAGAGCTGTCAGAGATGAGGAACAGGAGGGAAAGGGCTCAGGGTCCCTGTGTAGAGAAGGAATCATTGGAAGGGAACACTGAGTCTGGAAGGATATTGTCCAAAGACCTAGCTACAATCTTGTCCAAGTGGGGAGATCAAAGAAGCTGTGCTAGATTTAAGATGAGGCCCACATCCTTGAGAGCCAGGTGCTCCTGTGGCCAAGGACTCTGTTGCTTGTCTGGCTGCCTCTCAGATCCATAGCCGAGAATAGACATATGGGACTGATTAGGAAACTGAGATGCTTGGGAAAAATGTAGACATCAGAGACATGAAAACAAAACACATTCAAGTGTTTATATGTGGAATGTGCCTATCACTGAGATTTATGTGCCCAAAAGACCTCATGTTGAGCTACCTGTACATCTTCCTGGGGAGAGGACTTGTCTTCAGAGCCCCCCACCCCTCACACATAGTAATTGGCTTTCCTTGTACATACCTAATGGTTATCACATTTCCTTCTATGAGGCGGAATGTTAGATGCTCTGTTAACTGAGGGCTTCACAAGACTCCCTGAAGGCAGGCTTGGGGAGTGTGCATGTGTGCGTGTCTGTCTGTCTGTTTGCATAAATGTAAAATACAGGGATGAAGGACTGTCTTGAGCTTATTAGTTATCTGCATTTGGCAAGTTACATAATTTCTCAAGAATCAGGTGGATTGATCTTTTCCAATACAGGAACTAATAAATTAGAGTGAAGCTCAGTATATATATTGTATTCAGTGTGTCTCACATGTTATTATCATTGCTATATTTTTGGCATGTGATAATGGAATATGGATGTAGAGGAAACTTAGAATCTTTTTTTGGGGGGGAGGGGGGCACATGAACACATGCATTGCTGTCCACAGTGCTGAACTATTGCACATGGCTTGGCTTTGGCTTTTAACCCCACAGCCACTGTTCATGATTTTCAAACCTTCTCCCAGGGAATTCTAAGACAGGGATGATGGATAAAGTGACCAGAAGGGTGCAGATGCACAAAACAATGGAGTTTGGACACAACTGAGAAACGATTAGGGAAAGAGAATGAACTTCTCAGTCTACTTTAGGTATTTGTGTTATCCAAACCAAAAACACATGGTTGAATAAAAGACAGAGGTTAAATGCACTCATGATAGAGGGCTGGTCAAGTGCTCTTGTAGAATGCAAGCATGGAGCGTTAGAAGAGCCTAGAGGAACAGGAATTGTTTAAGATGGGTACCAGTATTAGTTGGGTTATGGTGATGTTGAGTGTTAAGAAATATTTTTATGGGCTGGGTGGTGGTGGCACACACCTTTAATCCCAGCACTCAGGCAGCACAGCCAGGTGGATCTCTGTGAGTTCGAGGCCAGCCTGGTCTACAGAGCGAGATCCAGGACAGGCACCAAAACTACACAGAGAAACCCTGTCTTGAAAAAACAAAAATATCAAAACAAACAAACAAACAAACAAGACAAATACTTTTAGAATTTTGTGTAATAAAAGTATTTAATTGTAAAACTTTATGCTACAGTGTGTGGACAATTCCATGCAGCACTGAAAACAACATTTCTCAGTGTAGGATTTTAA
This sequence comes from Onychomys torridus, assembly GCF_903995425.1. NCBI lineage: Eukaryota > Metazoa > Chordata > Mammalia > Rodentia > Cricetidae > Onychomys > Onychomys torridus. The sequence continues at coordinate 39,994,367 of NC_050463.1, forward strand.
AAACTTTTGTATGTATTGTATATGTATGATGAGTGGGGAGAAGGAGCAAGAACAGGAAGGCATGTACCACAGTAAACATAGGTCAAGGGGCAGCCACAGTTCTCAATCCTCAGCTCCCACCTTGTTTGGGAATGTTTCTTTAGTTGTTTGCAGATGCACAGGACATTTGAGCTGGCTCACAAGCTTGCGGGAATTCTGTTTCCATCTTTTCCTATTTCACGGCAGGATATTGGGATTATACATGCAGGCACACATGTCCAGCATTTACCTGGGTCTTGGGAATTCAAATTCAGGTCCTCAGACTTTTATAGCAGGCACTTGACCCACTAATCTCTCTCCTCAATTTCAAGGTGTGTGTGTGTGTGTGTGTGTGTGTGTGTGTGTGTGTGTGTGTGTATATGTGTGTTTATGTATGTGTGTATGTGTGTGTGTTTGTGTGTGTGTGTTTATGTATGTGTGTGTGTGTTTATGTATGTGTGTGTGTTTATGTATGTGTGTGTGTATGTGTGTGTGTTTGTGTGAGTGTGTATGTATATGTGTGTTTATGTATGTGTGTGTGTTTGTGTTTGTGTGTGTGTATGTATATGTGTGTTTATGTATGTGTGTGATATGTGTGTTTATGTATGTGTGTATGTGTGTGTGTTTGTGTGTGTGTGTTTATGTATGTGTGTGTGTTTATGTATGTGTGTGTGTTTATGTATGTGTGTGTGTATTTATGTATGTGTGTGTGTTTATGTATGTGTGTGTGTTTATGTATGTGTGTGTGTGTTTGTGTGTGTGTATGTATATGTGTGTTTATGTATGTGTGTGATATGTGTGTTTATGTATGTGTGTGTGTATATGTATATGTGTGTTTATGTATGTGTGTGTGTTTATGTATGTGTGTGTGTTTATGTGTGTGTGTATGTGTGTGTGTGTGCTTGTGTGAGTGTGTATGTATATGTGTGTTTATGTATGTGTGTGTGTTTGTGTTTGTGTGTGTGTATGTATATGTGTGTTTATGTATGTGTGTGATATGTGTGTTTATGTATGTGTGTGTATATGTATATGTGTGTTTATGTATATGTGTGTGTATGTATATGTGTGTTTATGTGTGTATGTGTGTGTGTGTGTATGTGGGTGTGTGTATGTGTGTGTTTATGTATGTGTGTATGTGTGTGTATGTATATGTGTGTTTATGTGTGTATGTGTGTATGTGTGTGTGTGTTTATGTATGTATATGTGTGTTTATGTATGTGTGTATGTGTGTATGTGGGTGTGTATGTATGTGTGTGTTTATGTATGTGTGTATGTGTGTGTGTGTGTATGTGTGGCTTGCTCACTTTGGATGGAAGGTGTCTTTGTCATATCCTTCTTTTGTACTTTGGTGATGGCTCTTCTGTATTGTTTCTTTGGGTCCTCTTTACATGTCATCATTTCTTTACTATCATGCCTTCTCACTGGTCTCTTCATCTATAGATCTGTCCATCAGTCCAACCAACCAATTAGACGTGTTAAAGCATACACTGCATAGGATGGGTGTTGGTACTTACTCTGTTGTGTATTTTTCGCTGAGACTGTGTTATTCGATCTACCACCTATCATGATAAGTTGTCATTCCCCCACCTCCTCTAGTCTGTGGGTTCCATACTGATTCCCTCACTCAGCGTTTACCCAGTCCTTCTTACAGGCTAGATACGTTTGTCGATACAGGGGAAACAGAAGTAAGTGTTGTCGTCCATGTGGATTATTGAAATAGGCCTGTGATTTGTTTCCAGCTGTTCCCATTGATCTCTCATAGCTCCTTATCAATAAAGCCAGAGTAACTCTCAGGGCACATCATCATTTTTCATGGAGGAGGCAGTGTTATTTTGTCCAACCTCCTGTCATGACAAGCCCTGTCATATGAGTCTTGGAAGAGGTCCCCATTTCACTAAGTTGGAGAATAGTGGTAGAGGTGATGAGAAGATATATTTTGAAAGTAGAGCCCATTTTATTTGATCAAATATGAGATAAGTAAGAGAAAAAAGGGAATCAGTAATACCCACCATCATCAATATCTTTCCCAAGTGAAGAGTAGTTACTGCCGATCCAATCTGTACACTGGAAGAGACTGAGAAAAGCAGATTTAGAGATGACAATTTCAAATCCAGTTTGGGCCAGGGTATATTTCATAACCTGATTAATGTTTAGAGAAATATTCTGGGCAAGCTGCTGGATATGAAAATGGAGTTTAGCTGGAGATGCATATTTTGGAGTCATTTGTACATAAAGTGGATTTTAAACTGCGAGCCTATAGAAGTAGCCAATATAGAGAAAGTTAAAGTTTTCAGGATTGAGCTCTGCACAACATATCATTTAGAAGTTGAGATGGTGATGAGTTACTCATACAAAGATGAAATTAAAGATAACATAATTGGAAGCAAATCAAAGGTATGATGTGGGAAAATGTATTTCTATAAGAAGGGGCAGGTGAGGGTTAGACCATGGTTCTGGATAGCCCAGAAAGACTCGATGAAAAGCAGTCTTCATGTAAAATCAAAGGCCCAAGTATGTTTCAAAGAAAAAAAAAACAACAACAGCAGCAGAAATAGATTACAAAGTAATAAAGACCCTTTTAAGGCAAAAATTAACGTCATCATTTCAAGGGCTGATTACACTTAAGCCATGAGTATTTCATACTGTTGCATGGTTCCTGAGTGAAGTGCTTTCCAAATAATTTGTTGGCTTAAACAGAGCTGGGTTTTAGTATGCATCTGTCAAAACTAGCAAGGAAGGCATTGCATCTGCAAACAGCTGCATGCACCACCCCGGCTTCTGTGGAAGTAGCTCAGTGCTTGGGTGAGGCTTCTTAACACACTATCATGTGTTAAGAAGCCGTGATGGGTAAGGGTTATAATTTGGTGTCAAATATCCATCAATTTTTACCATTTAACCATTGTGCTGGTTAATATTTGCCAGCTTGACACAAACTAGGTGGCCTGTAAAGAAGGCACCTTCTGTGATTTGCCTCCATCAGCTTGGCCTGTGCGGCATTGTCTCCATTGATAATTTGTGTGGGAGAACTTTAGCCCAAGCCGGGTGGTGCCACCTCTGGGCAGTTGGTTCTGGATTGTATAAGAAAGATGGCTGAGCAGGAGCATGGCAAGACACAGTAAAACAGTGTTCTTCCTCTGTGTTCTTTGCTTCTGTTCCTGGCCCAACTTCCTTCAGCATTGAATCAGAAGTTTAAGATGAATAAGCCCCCTTTTTATCCTAAGTTGATTTTAGGCCATCATGTTTATCACAGCATCAGGAAGCAAACTAGAAGAACGGGTCATAAGTCTGAGAGGTGGGTACTTGAATGTGGGTCTTATAGACATTGTAGCTTAGAAAAAGCTGCAGTCCTTCTGATAACTGGGGAGACCCTGGGTGTGTTTTTTCATCATTTTTTTTCATATGGACAGAATTTTAAACTCCCATTGAAGGATAAGGATGTGAAATGATTTTTCAGACATAATGTCCTAATAAGACAAAAAGGCTGCTTCCCCCAAAGGCTCCTAGGTGGTCTGATACTACACTATTTCATCTCTCTCCACTTCTCCTTCAAGCAAGAAGACCAAGCACGGCATCTCAAGGGCCTTGTGTAGTTGGGAGAAGCTTTGTGTCCTCATCATGACCTGTCTCTCCTAACTTTCATCTTGTGTGCCAGTGGCTCTCCCTCCCTGTCCCTTGGGGGGGGGGGGAGAGAGAGAGAGAGAGACTGAGAGACTTACTTCATTCGGAAGTAAGTAAGGTGCAGTGTGAGGTCACCCTTTGGTTCCTGCTAAATCTTAAACTTTAGTTCTCAGAAGCATTTCAGAAATGTTTCCTAAACATTTACAAGAACTAAGAGGTATTTTGATAGGCTTATAAACTTTATTCACTTTTCACAAATACTGAAGTTTTATGACAGTAATAGGAATTACGTGCTTTGCTATAAAGGCAAAGGGCAAAATAGTTCAGGGATAGCTGTGGCTCTAATTAGGACTTTAGAGCACATAGGGGTGTAGGGAGAGTAACACTGTACAACCCGTGGCTGAATCTTTTAAAAACTGTTGAGCTGCTCAAGTTCCATTTTATTTAATAAAAACCCTTTATGGAAAACTTAGAGAACATTGAGTTCATTAACAGCATTTGCAGGTTTCCATGAGGAGCAGATGGATCCACTGGGAAGGCCAAAGAGCAAATATGAGTGGATGATGAGCTCCAGAGTGAGGGGTCGGCTTGAAACCTGTTAGCATGACAGCATTTTATTCATAAGCTTTAAACTTGGTTAGAATTAAGTACTTATGTCTCATTTTCCCCAATAACCTCTTCTCTCTTGCTTTCTCTGCACACACATATTCACATGCAATTTCATACCCTGTCTTCCTGTGACTGTTTTCTACTAGTGTTTGATAATGCATATTATGGTTTGCATGTGCTTTCTTTTGATGATGTTGGTGATGATGGTAATAATGACAATGATGATGACAGCATTTCTAAATGGAACATCATCTGTAAGTATGCCATATTTTTCTACACTCCTCTAAATGGATACCTTGGACTTGGAACTTCCTTCTAACACAATAGCTTTAAGCTCAAGAGGTAGCTAAGATCTATAAGGAGGCTTTCTATACTTATGCATATGTTGCAAATAATTTATGTGTATTAATGTTTTGCCTCAATGTATATATGTGAACTCCATGTGTACCTGGTATAGAGGCAGCAGAGGGACACTGGATACCTTGGAAATCAAATTGCAGATGGTTGTAAGCAACCCTGTGAGTGCTGGGCATTGAATCCAGCTCTTTTGCTAGAGTAGCAAGTATTCTTAAGTACTGAGCCATCTCTCTAGGCTCATAAAAAGTTTTTTTTGAGATCAATCTAAAAAAAGACTTTTGAAAAATAATTTTTCAAACCAAGCTACTATAGAAGCTTCCATATGTAGTTAGAGTTTTCCTGCCTGGCCCACAGTCAGGACAAATCTCTCTCACCCACCAGGCCCATAGACGCTCAGAACCAACCAAGTAAACACACAGAAACTTACATTGTTTACAAACTGTATGGCCATGGCAGGCTTCTTGTTATCTACTTCTTCTATCTTAAATTAACCCATATCTATTAATCTATACTTTGCCATGTGGCTCGTGGCTTACCAGTACCTTACATCCTCCTTGTCATGGCAGCTGGCTGGCAGTATCTCTCTGCCCCAGCCTTTACTTCCCAGAATTCTCTTCTCTCTTGTCCCGCCTATACTTCCTGCCTGGCCACTGGCCAAACAGCATTTTATTTATACAGAGTGATATCCACAGCACTTCCCCTTTTCTTTTTTCTTTTAAAAAGGAAGGTTTTAACTTTTACATAGTAAAATTACATATAACAAAACAATTATCAAGCAAGAATTATAATTACAATATTAAAGAAGATATCCTATCTATCTTACATTTTTGAGTCTAAGATTTTATATCTAACTTATCTTTTATCATAATTGAGGAAATTATAACTATCTAGTCTTCAACCACATCAAAGACCTCAGAAGGATATAATATTACCTGAGAACCGGGAGAAGGATGCAAGCAGCTTTCGGAAATCTTGTAGGGTAGACAGAGACAGCTGGCAGCCTGGACAGTCAAATAATATTCCTTTGTAAAGTTGGGGCATTTGTCTTCAGCTCACAGGGCTAGAGTCTCTTGGTCACTTTTTTAAGTGTCCTGTAGAATGTCTGGCAGTTTCCTCTTTGAAGCAGGAACCTGAAGGACCATTTTGTCAAGCGAAGTTCAGTGGTTACCTTTCTATGGGTCCTGCATGTCCAGTTGATCAAGCAGTCCAGGCAAGAACAGTTTCTTGCCCAAATGGCTATTTTTGCCAAGGTGAAGATAAGACATGAAGTGTCTTCAATGCCCATCCTCCTTTCTGAAGTAAATCAGTGTTGCCAGGAGCAGCCATGTCTCACTGTCCAGAAAGTCTAAATTTTAAAAATATTTTCAATGCCATATTTTGAAGGTCTTTGAAGTATTTGAAGATTACCTATCTATCTGAAATATCTCTATGTATACCTAGAAGACTTAACTAACATGGCTACGAGTATGATTATCATAGATGATTAATTATTAATGTATTTTTAATTATCCATTACAATTTTAAATGAGCTATACAAACATAATACCTTAAACAAGAGTAGAAATATACATACAGTATAACAAAATTAAAGTTTGTATCAATAAACTAAAATCTATACCAATGTAAAACATTTTAAACAAGTTGTTGCTCTTTAGAAATAAGTTCCTTAATCTATCCTTTCTTCCTATTATATCTATATCATATCCCCTTTTCTTCTTTAGAAAGAGATCGCATTTATAATCAACCTGCTTTAAATAAAAATATTGGTTTTTTTCTGTCCCACACCAGAGGGCTCTTCTGATTTGGGACATAAAAATCTCTTAACCTTTCTTTTAGCAATATGTCTGGGTTTAGAGAAGGAGTGAGCCAATTCCATCTCCAAAGCCAGCTTGATAATTTTGGGAAACTGGGCATAGTTTCTCTTACTTCCTGCTGGAGGGGGGCACTATATCTTATGGGGACATAAAGAAAATTTTAGGATTATGGAGTGGTCTGTGAGGGTGAACCTCTGAGCCAGTTGCCTTGAAACCATTCTGGATGTTGGATCATCTGGGCCATGGTGTCATCGGAGACCTTACTGGTGGTCTTGGCTGATCAAACCTGATAGATCTTAATCTGGAACAAATCCACAGCCTCTGGCTTTCTGTGGAAACAAAAGCAGAGGCTCTTTTCAAAGCAACATATCCTTATATCCAAATTTTGAAGTCAAGGTACCTTTAAAATTTACATATTTGTTTAAGTCAACAGCTTTTACGATCAAATCTTTTTCTGTAGTTAAAAATCCCAAAGACAACACAAACCAGATTCTCTGTGTAATATCCATCTTTGTAAGATTGAAACACTGCTGTAGCTGCTGGCTCTACCCAACTCAGCTTTCCAAAGTGGTGGTGGTACAGTTTACCGCCAGCTCTGGGTCTGCAGCCATGCGTACCATCAACTATCAGAAGCAGTTCTATCAAAGCAGTGTATAGTACAGGAAACCCCCCCCCCCCCACTTTTTTAAACTAGCAAAGGCTAAATCTACCATGCAGCAGAGTAAAGTTCTGCTTGTAGGCACCTCATTTCCGCCACACTGTAGGTCAGACGCACACTCCAGGAACCCGCCATAGTAGCTCAAACTGGCAGGCTGCCGCTAACTTGAGAGAAACAATTAGGAAGCTGTTTTTAGCTCCAATTTAGAATCTTTTTTTTTCTCAGGTTTTAGGTGGAAACTCTTGCCAACACGTTGGGCGCCATTTGTAGTTAGAGTTTTCCTGCCTGGCCCACAGTCAGGACAAATCTCTCTCATCCGCCAGGCCCATAGAAGCTCAGAACCAACCAAGTAAACACACAGAAACTTACATTGTTTACAAACTGTATGGCCATGGCAGGCTTCTTGTTATCTACTTCTTCTATCTTAAATTAACCCAGGTCTATTAATCTATACTTTGCCATGTGGCTCATGGCTTACCAGTACCTTACATCCTCCTTGTCATGGCAGCTGGCTGGCAGTATCTCTCTGCCCCAGCCTTTACTTCCCAGAATTCTCTTCTCTCTTGTCCTGCCTATACTTCCTGCCTGGCCACTGGCCAAACAGCATTTTATTTATACAGAGCGATATCCACAGCACCCATATATAATATTACTTATTAATGTTATTACTTAGTCGGGTGGTGGTGGCACATGCCTTTAATCCCAGCAATTGGGAGGCAGAGCCAGGTGGATCTCTGTGAGTTTGAGGCCAGCCTGGTCTGCAGAGTGAGATCTAGGACAGGCACCAAAACTATACAGAGAAACCCTGTCTCGAAAAAAATATTACTTATTATTATATTATAGATATTATGTATCATATTATAATATATTCCATATATATTACTTTAGACCAGGGCAAAAATGCCCATAGTAGACACAGGAGGCTCATAATAAAAAGCACAGTGGCAAGAATGAGTTACTTCTTTTGGAGTTTTTGGGTAAATAAGTCCCATAGACTCCTTAAACATTATAAATTATTGCCCTTGGTTATCCTCCAGAACTTGACAGTAAGACCCTATTGCTGAGGATACCACATACTTGAGCTGTAGAACATGGTGAAATCAAACTGGTGTGGACCTGGAGGCTTCATCTCTACTAGCTAGCTTTCATAGTGTTGATAAGTGCTATGCAAGCTACTGGAGGGGAAAAGAGTTATCAATAGTTCCATCCTGTGATCTTTTCAAGTATAATAATGACTGGCCTGGCAAGAGGTGCCTCTTTGTACAATAGTAGCACACACAGCATGAAAGTAACCATCCACTTTCTGATTATATTTAAGTCCTGCTTTACAAGATGAAACACATACATGATACCATTATCAAGCAAAGGATAGGCCTGATAATGACAGATCATAGACCCTAGGGGAGAACCCACTACTATTATGCTACTAAATGGATGTCATATTAAAATGACTTTTAATGGTATCATTATACCCATAGATTAATGCATCTCTCAACTGTAGATGAATTTTTAAATAGTCTTATTAAATAAGAAACATAGGGCCAAATACAGAGGTAATAGCCAAAGAGATCAGAGCACTAGCAAAGCGCCATGACTCCCTTATCTTACTACCTCATCGCTGTTGCTTCCCCAAAGAGAGTTTCTTCTTGTCTGACTTGTGTTTTTATTGCCTTTCTGTTCTATATTCTCATTGGCTCTAAGTGCAGCCACATGACTTCCTCATCATTGCCTTTCTATACAGACCTCCAGGTCTCTATGGTTGGTACTGGGATTAAAGGCTCATCTCACCCTCGCTTGGCTGTGTCCTTGACCACACAGAGACTCTACCTGCCATGTGATCAGATTAAGGGCATGTGCTACCACCACCTGACTCTGCTTATGGCTTGCCATGTGGCCTCACTATGTGACCTCTGATCTCCAGGAAAACTTTATTTATTAACATACAAATAAAATCAAATTTCAGCACAATTAAAATATCACCACACTGAACCCTCATCTGAGAAGCTTTTATTTCCGGTAGATGGTGAGTGCAGAGAATAAGAGACCATAAAAGGCTCAGACCTAAAAGGAATACATATACCTTACCTTCTCTCCCCAGGCTTGGGGATTATTGTGGAAGAGGGCATGGAAAGGGTTTAAGAGCCAGAAATGATGGATGATTACAAAGAAACTATCTTCTGGGCACAACAGGGAAGAAGCTCATACAAACCCAGAGAGTTTGTGATAACATACACAAAGCCTGTACAACCCAAGCTAGCCCAAATACCAGGACAGACAGGGGAGTTAGGCACACTGTCTTGCCCTTAGCAGTGGAGCTATTGGCAATGGTTAGCTTACAGGTGAGAAAGAAGCAGCTTTCTATAGGAGTGTAGCCCCCAATCAGTTGACCACTCTCCAGCACAGGACCACATGTCCAAGAATATTTTGGCAGCATGAACTAGTCTTGAAGGATTAAAACAAAAGCAAACAAATGAACAAACAAACCACACAAAATTGAGTGGTAGGGAAGGGCATGTATCTAGGAAAAGTTGGGCAGTGAATATAATCAGAACATGTAGGAAACTCTTCAAGAACTAACACTTGAAAATTAATGTAAAAACCTCTTGGGAGGCAGAGGCAGGCCAATCTCTGTGAGTATGAGGCCAGCCTGATTACATGAGTGAGTTCTAGGTGTGGCGGTTACACAGGGAAACCTTGTGTCAAGAAACTAAAAAAAAAAATTGATTGAAAAATCAAGGATATAAATGAAACAGTGGTTTGGGCTTCCCAGTGTGATTCTTAATGGATTTTCAGCTGTGAGATGCTTCTGAAAATTATGAATTATACTACCAGCTTTTACTTTTCTTTCCTATTTTTATATTTTCTTTCTCTTCCTCATCCTTATTATTATTTATTTGATTTCAGACCCAGATCATTGATGATTTTCAGTTTACTTAAGTGAGAGGCAAGCACACTACCATTGAGCTACAAATCCCAGCCCCACATACTCTTGACTTGAAAAGTTCCTATGCCAAAGCTTTCCCTGGAGGTGCACATCTCTTTGGTTATGTTTTAAATGTGACGTATCCCCCAAATGGTTACGTCTGACCCTGGCTGGTGAATCTCATTACCGAAGATGATGGGTTCATGAGGACTCCTACCTACCAGTGAATTACTCCACTGGTGCATTCATAATTGATGGTAGGATTTGGAGACGTTGAGAATTACCAAAGTCCCAGTTGGAAGAAGTGGGTCACAGGGTGCTTCCTTGTGGGTCATATGTTTATGTATGCGTCAGCAAATTTATTATACCTTTTCTTCCATTTCCTTTATTTCCTACCCACCCCCACCTTCATATCATTTTCTTTTCCCCCAGGTACTGTGTAGGTAGCCACCAATATGCCTCTGTTTATGACTCTATTGACTATGGCATACATGGCAGACATAGCATTCATCCCCATCATCTAGCTCTCATAAGCGTTCCTTTCCCTCTTACACAATGTTCTGTGGGTCTTTCAGGGGGTCATACTGGTGTCCTGTTTAGAACTAAGCACTTAGTAGTCACTTATTCTTAGTTCTGTGACCATCTATGAGTCACCACATTAACCACTTGGGGTTTAATTCTTACCCTAAGTCTCTGTCTCCCTCTCCCTCTCCCTCTCCCCCTCCCTCCCTCCCTCCTCCTCCTCCTTCTCTTCTCTCCTCTCCTCTCCTCTCCTCTTCTCTTCTCTTCTCTTCTCTTCTCTTCTCTTCTCTTCTCTTCTCTTCTCTCTCTCTCTCTCTCTCTCTCTCTCTCTCTCTCTCTCTCTCTCTCTCTCAGTCTCTCTCCTCTAGGCTTTAGTGAGGTGACCAGTTCCACTCCAACCTTACCTACCCTTCTGCCACGACGCTCTGCTTCATCATGGGCCCTGAAGGGAAGGAGTCAGCCCAATCATGGAATGAAACCTTTGAAACCATGAGACAAACAAATCCCCTTTCGTCAAATTGTTTGTGGTCCTTTGAATAAGGAATGTCCTTCGTGGGCTCAGGTATTTGAACTCCTGGGCCCCAGTGGGTGGTGCTGTTTGAATGATGTTATGAAACCTTTAGGAAGTGCAGCCTTATTGTAGGAAGTATATGATTAGGGGCCGTCTTTGAGAGTTTATAGGCTCATCCCACTTCCACTTGATTCTCTGCTCCATATCTGACATTGAAGATGGTGTTGAATATCTCAGTTTCCTGCTCTGGCTGCCACCACCATGTCTCCCCTGATTAGGTTGGCCTGTAAGCATGTCTGTATGGTAGTCTCTTGATTATATCAATTTGCGTGAGAAGATCTGCCTAAAAGTAGGTGCCATCATTCTCTGGGTTTGAGTGCTGGACATACTTGTGAGCCAAGTAGCTCTTTCTCCCTTAAGTAAAGGGCTTTTGTTGGGGGCATTGTATCAAAGCACCAGGAAATAAAACTAAGACAAATTGTAATGGGTAATGGCTTGTTGGAAAAAAAAAATCTCTTGTTGGGAACTAGAGTTCTTTACCTAACAAAACAATACAATTATTATCAGAATACAACTTTCTCAAACATCTAAATTTGGGCAATTTGTTTAAGGCTTTTTAGTCTATACATAGTATTGTAATTGGCATACTTATGCATACATTATTCATCTCCATTTGCAAATACTTCTTTGGAGCTTAGTTTCCAAAGCCTCACCAGTTTGATGCAGACCTGCAACTGCTCCCCTGCTCTTTGGAGAGTCCTGTTTCTCTTTTGACTTTGTTTTGGGTTAAAGAAAGTTCTTCAGAAAGACGCTCAGGCAGGCGCTTCAGGGTTATTGATTGGGTGGTGAAACAGGAAAAATGGCAGCCTCTGTCCTGGGAGACCTTGATACAGGAAAATAGTAAGCTCTGTTTGGGGCTCGGGTGGGTAAAGCAGAGAGGGTCGAGCCTTTGCATCTTGAGTACTGTTGCTGACTGGAATCTCCCTTTGCTCCCTATGGCTTTCCATGCTGGGCTTTATAGGATTACAGTTGAGTTCATAGCTCAAGCTCAGCCAGAAACAATCCCGTCAGTATCCCCTTGAGCCACAATGTTGTCTCAAAGTGAAGAGTGGGGGCAGCAACCCTCAGGGCTTCTTAGCAGCTCTAACTTGGAGTGGGAGTGGATAGCCTGTGAAATGTTCGGGAAGACCTGAAACCCTCCTCCCAGGGCGGATATCACCTTCTTCCTTTGGATTTTATATAGAACCTGATCCTCTTTGCCCAAATGGAGCCAAATAAACAGGAGTCTCAGAGGAGCCCGATGGCTCAGCTGTGGAAGTCCCACAGTGAGGTCTGGTTTTGATGTATTGCTGAAGGATACGATCATGGTTGGAGAGCTAGATGGCTTTTGCCAGTTTCAGAGAGAGGTCATGTTTTTAATTTAACTTAATTTCCTACACCAAAGAAAATGTTCAATAGGATATTCGACTTTTGCACCTTTAATGAGACCAGATGCTCTGGGGCCTGCAGCCATGAAGAGAAAACAGATTTTCTTGTTTACACGTCTGCTTCATGCGTTTTCTGATTTGGGTGTGTGCGGTTCCTAAAGGATGCCTCTCTCCTTTGGCAATGCTCCTTCTCCTTTTCTGTCTATCCTCTCTTCTGCTTTCCTCTGCTGTCTGCCTCCTCCCTCCCTCTTCCTCTTCTCCCTCTTTTGCTCTGTCCTGTTACCGTCTTTTTATCCTTCGAAAGCTTCATCGTGTATACAATGCATCTTAATCATATCCATTCCCCTTAGTGTTTGTTATCTTTGATTGTGTTTTTATAAGCAAATCAGTATGCTTGGAGATTTATAACCATATATTTAATTTCCCCTCTATAGATAATATAATATTTGGTGGGATGAAAAAGTTTAGTACATACTGTTCTGTAAAATGATATGCCAAAGAACATAAGGATTATAACTCTGATATTGAAAATAGGTTATCTGAGTTCAAGTCCAGGTTTGGATATTCAAGTGGAGTGATCTGGAACAAGTTAACTACACTTTTTGATGAATGATCTGTGTTGGTTGTTTTGAAGTTGCAGGTTTAATTCTAGTTCTAACTGATGGCCATATGCAAACAAAGGGGAATAATAAGGTATAGTTTATGGAATGTAAATACCTGGTTTCTGTTCCTGTATGAATATGTGCATACTCAAAATCTGATATTGAAATCTTCCTTATAAAATGACTATTAGAAGGTGAGGCCTGGTTGGGAGACTATAAAAGTGGAACCCTTGAGGAGGGTTTGGGGTCTTTATGAAACACAAAGCTCTGTAGAGCTTTCTTGTAACTTCCTGGCCTGCGCTCTCCAATGAGAGTCCTCACTGGAAGCAAATGTGTTGGCATCTTGATTTTGGACTTCCCAGCCTTGGAACCACGAGAAAGTTCCTGTTGTAGGTAAGTCTATGGCATTTTGTGAATGTAACTTGAACATTCAGTCACAGCAACTCTGCAAATGTCTCAGACATACAGACTTAGAAATCGAATGATGAGAACTATGCATGCTCATATTTTGCCCAACTGCTTTTTTAAGAGTACTGTAGCCCAACTATTCCTGGTTGATAGAGTAGAGAGCACTTCCTTTTTTGCGTTTGTCCCCCAATATTTTGCTTCTGCAAAGCAGTGAGTGTAAAGTATCAGATATTGTCTTACCTAGGGTTTTCATTTCTAATGATATTGGACAACTTTACATAGGCTTATAGTTTGTGAGTCTCTCTTAGGTAAAGTGCTTGCTAGTTAATTTTATTTTGCCTAATTCTCCTCTTTAGCATCCTTTGCTTCTCCCGGTTATTAATTAAGAAAGTGGTCCTTAGAGCTTCATGCTCTGTGATTTAAAAACTGTGTTTTTTTTTTCCATGTTGTATTTCTTTTTTCACAATCTGCTTCTGTGCTTTAGGGATTGATGTTCCCTCAAAGCACTGTTCTTTAGGCTAACATGCAAGGATAGTGTTGGAAAGACCCTTCCTGAAGAGCTCAAGAAAAATTTCTGACTTTACTTGATTATTTTAAAATTTCATGGACAATTAAATTGAAATTTCTATTTTTCTTCTTTTTTATATGCTCCAAAGGGACAAAGTTTAATAGGTAAGTCTTTCCCATTTCTACACATCAAATATACTATCACAATTGATTTTCAGAAGTTAATAAGTTCTAATTCATTGCTGTGTTGCTGTCTCATGAGTTTCTTCAGATCAATGGTAAGAAACAAAAACAAAAACAAAACTAAAAATAAAACCAAATCAAAATAAAACTCCTTCACACCAATGGAAGCCAGCAGCCAACTGACCAGCCACTTACCACTTCCACCACCAACAAAATCCAAGCCCAAGCTTCCACAGTTAAAGTCTAACTTTACCTTCTGGGTCAGTAACCAACACAGAATTAAGTAAAATTTTTGTATGCAATTGTATTGTGTCTTTTCTTTTAAGATACCTTTCCTTTTCTTTTTTCCTTCCTCCTTTTCTTCCTGACTTTTTTCCTCCTTCCTTCTTCCTTCCTTCCTTCCTTCCTTCCTTCCTTCCTCCCTCCCTCCCTCCCTCCCTCCCTCCCTCCCTTCTCTCTCTCTCTCTCTCTCTCTTTCTCTCTCTCTCTCTCTCTCTCCCCCCCCCCCAACAGAGCAAGGATGTCTGGATCACAGGGAACAATGGAAGATGAAAAGGCTTGGGGTATGTCAGTTGATTAAACAGCCAATAATGCTCTGACATCTTCCAGGGCTCAGCTTTTGAAATTTATAAACAACCATGATGAGAACGTAGTGTCGGAGACATGGTAGAGGTTGTAGACATATCTTCACAGTACTTTGACCTGGTGGAGTTTCATCCTGCATCAGAGAAACCTACGATACACAGGGAACATCTTTCCTCAGCTCCCTACTTCAGAACAAAGCCATTGATCAGATCAAAAAGTTGTACCCAATCCTCAGAAGAATGGCTTATTTTGTTTTTACAGGGTTGACTAGGATAGAGGTAGGATAAGCAAGATGTATGAGTGTGTTAGATGAAGACGGTGAGCCATATGCTTGAGGGGAGTATAATGCTTGAGTTGTTACAGTTCCTACTTATTTTACTGTACTAGAAATTGAACCAGGGTTCTTGTGCATGCCAGGCAAGTTCCCTACAGCTTAGCTATCCTCCCTGGTTTTCTTCAGCTTCATGGTATAAATTTTCTTGGAGTCCCATTGTACACTTTTAAGTCTGCAAATAGATGTTGGTACCCAACTATCTTCTTTAACCAAGGAAGCTGGCTTACCTCTTTTATTAATGACTTGTCTGTTGGTGAAAAAGAACCTGAATCATGCAACTGGAGGGAGGGGGTTTATTGCAGAAGATGCATTCCATCATATGGAATATAGAGTGGCAGGATCAGGAGATGGCTGTTCGCATTGCATCCACAGTGAGGAAGCAGAATGACAGGTGAAGGCTGGTACGCAGCTCACCTCCTTTTATATTCAGTTCATGATCCCAGCCCTTGAATGCTGTCACCCATATTTAGGGTAGATTCCCACTTCAATTAATCTAGTATATAGCTGATCCCTCACAGATATGCCCAGAGATTTCTTTCCAAAGTGATTCTAAATGACAGCAGATTGACAAAGCTGACCACCATACCTTTTTGCTACACATTCTTTTTTACCTTTTTAAAAAAATTATTATGTGTTTTAATTTTATACAACAGCCATGGGTTCCCCTGTCCTCCTCCACCTTCCCCCCATCCCCTCCCCTCCATTCCCATGTCCTCCAGGACCAAGACACCCCTGGGGACTCATTTAAACCTGGTGGATTCAGTACAGGCAGGTCCAGTCCCCTCCTTCCAGGCTGCTCATGTGTCCCTGTGTAAGCCCAAGGTTCCAAACAGCCAGCTCATGCACCAAGGACAGGTCCTGGTCCCACAGCCTGGGAGCCTCCCAAACAGATCAAGCTATTGTCTCACTTATCCAGAGGGCCTGATCCAGCTGGGGGCTCCACAGCCTTTGGTTCATAATTCATGTGCTTCCATTCGATTGGCTATTTGTCCCTGTGCTTTTTGCAATCTTGGATTCAACAATTCATGCTCTTGCAGTCCCTTCTCCTTCTCGACAGTTGGACACCTGGAGCTCCACCTGGGGCCTGGCCAAGGATCTCTGCATCCACTTCCATCAGTTATTGGATGAAAGTTTCAAGACAACTGCTAGGGTGTTTAGTCATCTGATCACCAGACTAGGTCAGATCAGGCCCTCCCTCGACCACTGCCAGCAGTCTACAGAGGATATATCATTGTGGATTTCTGGGGACCTCTCAAGCACTTTGCCTATTCCTGTTCTCATGTAGTCTTCATTTATCATAGTCTGTTATTCCTCGTTCTCCCTTTCTGTTCTTGATCCAGCTGGGATCTCCTGCTCCCCTAAACTTTCTTTCCATAGAACCTTGCTCTTCATTACTTCCACTGTCATCTAGGTTATTCGTGTAGATCTCATCCATTTCTCTGTCATTGGGTGATCCCTGTGTCTTTCCTAGGTTCCCGTTTTCTAGGTAGCCTCCCTGGAGTTGTGTTTTGCTACACATTTTTGCCTCCAGATAAAATGCCATTTAAGCATCATGCTTCAATATTTAAAAGAGAAAAAAGTAAAAGTAAAATTATAGCATAGGTAGGTGATCTATCTGTCTATCTATCTATCTATCTATCTATCTATCTATCTATCTATCTATCTATCTATCTATCCCTTCATTGGATAGTGTTTTCCACTGTACAGTCATTACCTAAAATGCATAACCAAAGTTTATCCTTTAATTATTTACAGGCATTTGCATAATATTCAAGATGAGCAAGATGTAAGCATTCAAAGAAAATATTCATATATGAGATCTCTATGATTTAACTCTTGTTGAATTATGTATCAAAGTCTTCACTCTCGGCTTCGCCATCTACTGTCTCTTTCATCCTTATCCCACCATCTTCAATCCACTCACATTTTCAAGTGCTTAGGACCCTCTGTTACATAGTACTGTTGAGTCTAGTCCCATGCTTAGCTCTCCTGATATCGCTGGAGAAAAAGTAAGGTAGATAGTTTCGGATAACTTATTGCCTAGGGTTTTTGTTTCTTTTTGTCTGTGTGCTAGAGTATAGCATCTAGCAGCTAGGGGAAAGCTTCTGAACTTAAAATGAACAACACCTGGAGAGCGTTAGCAAACACAAATGCCAGGAACATGTTCTTAGTGAATATGGAGGAGGGTTGGAGAACTTTTACTGATAATAATACACGAATGTGGTCAGTTTGTGGTCTTTCATTTGCTTATCATTCTTATAGACAGAACTTCAGATATCAATAGAATTTATTTACATGCCTGTATTCATATATAGTTGTCTTGTGGTTCTTAGTGAAATAATATATTATTAGAATAATTTCAAATCACTGGTTATTTCTTATTATGTTATTGATTCTCCTCCAACTGTTGGCCTTATTCTTACTCATTGTTAGGCAGTTCACATGGCTCACATGGCGTGCAGGAGGCATATGCTGACTGAAAAGAAAGAGAAGGAAGAACATGATCCCTGGGTGGAAGCCCACAGCATGTAGGCTTCAGCCTTCACACCCTTATGCCACATTTTATCCAAGCTCTGGAAACTGCTTTCTCTCACTTCCTGTTGCAATTCACTGGCAGCTTTGGGACCACCCTGTCTTAGGCTGAGAAGTGAGAAATTCTGAAAGCAATCGAACACTGTAAATTTTCACAGCAGTTCGACAGAAAGCTTTTGGGCACAGATGTTTCTGTAATTGTGATATGCTGGGAACATTCTCTAGGCTCCGAGCACAGAAGGCCTGCGACTCATTCTCCACCTGGGTGCCTCAGTGGGTGCATCACTACAGCAAGACTGTAATGGGAACCACGTGGCAACATGTGGCTGCCTTAAAAGAACTGAACAAGATTCATGTCTCAGATCTGGTCCCTCCTTCTGTTGTTCTCCAGCTAATTCCCAAGGAGCTGGCTTTGGTGATGGCAGACCCCTTAGCTCATTCCAAAGGTGGGGGGTGTTGGTTCGTTCTTGGCTCTTTGTTGAGATGGGAGTAGACTCTCATGTTCGATGCTGGGTGGAGCTATAGCGGCCCTCCAGCTGCTCATGGATGGGTTGTAAGAAACAGGAAAAGGCTTTGGGGCTATGAAAGGCTATGACTATTCCAATTGACCTCCATGCAATGTAGGTCATGGCCATGATTTAAAAAATTGACAGCAGGATTTTGAAACTTGTGACACAGTCCCTCTAAATGGATTTTTTTCTTTTAGGGTATAATATTCCTGCTTTAGCTGGAGATAGCCTCATTTCCTTTAAGGCTCTTCCTGTCCATGGTAACATGAGGGGAGCTATGAATAGCACAGGGGGAAACATCTGCCACCTTTGAAATGCACACCGAGAAGCTGATGAAAAGTGCACTGAACTTGAAATAGTTTTCATGACTGTTTCCTGCTAGAGGGCTTTAACTTGGGCAGAGAGTGTTAGCCAGGGATATAAGGAGGACAAAGGATGATGGATGTAGAAATATAGCTGTGGGTACAGGACACAGTGTGGCATCAGACACAGACATCATTTTGTGGTTGGTTTGCAGCCCTGGAATGACTCCTGCTTACAACCGTCAGTGGTGCCGCATAACAAACACTCTTCCACTTTGTTTCCTGAGGTGTTTGCTTAATGTAAACTCTAGAAAGACTTGTATTTATGAGCCTTTGAATAATCTTTATGTCTCACCTCTATCTGTGTGCATCACTATCCCCACAACTGTGAGAAATACAAGTTTAGTGTAAGCAGTAGTTGTGTACAGATCGGTTAAGTATCCAGGTGGAGTACCCCCTTTCAGTTCTAACTTCCTTGTAGAATACGTTGCCCATTAAAATATAGTTGGATCTTTCTTCTAGGTTCATATTAGCATGCCATCATTAAAATACTACTTTTGAATATGTAATCTCTATTTTAAAAAACCCAAGCACTTCCAGAACCCAGTGTCTTAGTTATTTTTGTACTTCTATGAAGAGACACCATGGCCAAAACAATTTATAAAGGAAAACATTGATCTGGGGGCTTGCTTCTAGTTTCAGAGGGTTAGCTCATAATCATCATTGTGAGAAGTATTGCAGGAGGCAGGCAGGTATGACATGAAAGCCAGGGCTGAGCACTTACATCTGATCAATAATCAAGAGACAAAGAGGCAAATTGTGCTGACCTAGGCTTTTGAAATCTCAAAGCTCATCCTGGATGACACACCTCCTCTAACAAGACCATGTACCGTAATCCTTCCCAAAAGGGTTCCACCAGCTAGAGACCAAGCATTCAAATATTTGGACCTATGGGGCTCATTCCCATTCAAACCACCACACCTGTTATACTGTTATAAATAATGAGCAAGTCCAATACATTTGCTGGATCTCAGATCAACGTAAATATATTCAATGTTATCTGCAGTACAAGTGACCAATGGTCAGCTAAAAAAACAAGTAACAAAAGGAAGATGAAAAGTTTTCCAATTTCTAAAAAAATACCACATATCTCTGAATTGACTTAAACAATTATATGAACGATTTATATAAAACATCTTTAAATCATATTAAAGTACAAACCAGACATTCATAGCAGTGCTCTTTATCATAGCCAGAACCAGGAAACAACCTAGATGCCTCTTGCTGTGGATATTGCTCTGTGTAAATAAAGTTCTGATTGGCCAGTGGCCAGGCAAGAAGTATAGGCAGGACAAGAGAGAAGAGAATTCTGGGAGGTGGAAGGCTGGGTGGAGAAAGACACCGCCAGCTGCCGCCATGACAAGATGTAAGGTACTGGTAAGCCACGAGCCATGTGGCACAGTATAGATAAATAGAAATGGGTTAATTTAAGATAGAAAAAGTAGATAACAAGCAGCCTGCCATGGCCATACAGTTTATAAGCAATATAAGTTTCTGTGTGTTTTCTTGGTTGGGTCTGAGTAACTGTGGGACAGGTGGGTAAGAGAGATTTGTCCTGACTGGGCCAGGCAGGAAAACTCTAACTACAAATGGCCAATCAGAACTTTATTTACACAGAGCGATATCCACAGCACTTCCCCTTTTCTTTTTTTTTTAAAGGAAGGTTTTAACTTTTATATAGTACAATTACATATAACAAAACAATTATCAAGAAAGAATTACAGTTACAATATTAAAGAAGATATCCTATCTATCTTATATTTGTGAGTCTAAGGTTTTATATCTAACTTATCTTTTATCATAATTGAGGAAATTATAACTATCTAGTCTTCAACCACATCAAAGACCTCAGAAGGATATAATATTATCTGAGAAATGGGAGAAGGATGCAAGCAACTTTCGGGAGTCTTGTAGGGTAGACAGAGACAGCTGGCAGCCTGGACAGTCATCTAATGTTCCTTTGTAAAGTTGGGGCATTTGTCTTCAGCCCACAGGGTTAGAGTCTCTCTCGGTCACTTTTCTCAGTGTCCTGTAGAATTTCTGGCAGTTTCCTCTGTGAAGCAGGAACCTGAAGGACCATTTTGTCAAGCAAAGTTCAGTGATCACCTTTCTATGGGTCCTGCATGTCCAGTCGATCAAGCAGTCCAGGCAAGAACAGTTTCTTGCCCAAATGGCTATTTTTGCCAAAGTGAAGATAAACTCCATATGAAGTGTCTTCGATGCCCATCCTCCTCTCTGAAGTAAATTGGTGCTGCCAGGAGCAGCCATGTCTCACTGTCCAGAAAGTCTAAATTTTAAAAATATTTTCAATGCCATATTTTGAAGGTCTTTGAAGTATTTGAAGATTACCTATCTATCTGAAATATCTCTGTGTATACCTAGAAGACTTAACTAACATGGCTACGAGTATGATTATCATAGATGACTAATTATTAATCTATTTTTAATTATCCATTACAATTTTAAATGAGCTGTACAAGCATAATACCTTAAATAAGAGTAGAAATATACACACAGTATAACAAAATTAACTTTAAGTTTGTATCAATAGACTAAAATCTATACCAATGTAAAACATTTTAAACAAGTTGTTGCTCTTTAGAAATAAGTTCATTAATCTACCCTTTCATCCTATTATATCTATATCAGCCTCTCAACTGAAGAATGGATAAAGAAAATGTGGTACACACATGGTAGAGTACTACTCAGCTGTTAAAACAGTGACCTGGAAGAAGGAGGGGACTGGACCTTCCTGGACTGAATCTACCAGATTGAGCTGAATCCCCAGGGGAGTCTTTGCCCTGGAGGAGATGAGAATGGGGGGGAGGGGCTGGGGGGAAGGTGGGGGCAGGGGCGGGAGGGGGGAGGACAGGGGAACCCATGGCTGATATTTATATAATTATAAAATTAAATTAAATAAAAAAAACAGTGACATCAGGAAATTGGAAGGCAAATGGATGGAACTAGAGAAAAGTCATCCTGAGTGAGGTAACCCAGATGCAGAAAGACAAACACGGTATGTGCTCACTTATAAGTGGATATGAGCTGTAAAAATAAAGGCTAACCATGATACAATCCACAGACCCAGAGAGACTAGGGAACAAGGAGGGTTCTAGGGAGGAAGGCTGGATGTCTCTGGGAAGGAGACATTGAAGAGATTTTGTGAGTGAATTGTGGGCAGGGGGCAGAATGGGAACATGAGAGGTCAGGTGGTGGGTGCCAGAGGGGGAGAAAACTGAGAAAAACTGCTAGAAGCGGGGACACATTTCGGGATCAGGTAAAAAAAAAAGAAGGCATTCTAATGATTGTGTGTGCGTGTGTGTGTGCGTGTGTGTGTGTGTGTGTGTGTGTGTGTGTGTGTGTGTGTAAATTTGCACTTTGAAGAACCCCAGGACAAGTTCCTCTTAGACTTCTAGTGCATATTGCCAGCTCTGCCTAGTCCGTAGCATGAGCCCTGTACTGGCTCGTCTTACGTCAACTTGACACAAGCTAGAGTTACCTGAAGGGAGGGAGCCTCATTTGAGAAAATGCCTCCACATGTCCAGCTGTAATGCATTTTCCTAATGAGTGCATGATGGGGAAGGGCCCAGCCCATGGTGGGTGGTGCCATCCCTGGGCTGGTGGTCCTAGGTTTTATAAGAAATGTAGAGTGAGCAAGCCATGGGAAGCAAGCCAGTAAGCAATACCTCTTCATGGCCTCTGTGTCAGCTCCTGCCTCCGGGTTTGTGCCCTGTTTGAGTTCCTGTCCTCACTTCCCTCGATGATGAAGAGCAATATGGAAGTGTAAGCCAAACAAACCCTTTCCTTCCCAGTTACTTTTTGGTCATGGTGTTTTCTTGCAGCAGTAGAAATCCTAACTAAGACAAGTTGGTACCAGCATAATGGGGTATTGCTATACAGACTTGGTCATGTTTTTGGAAGAAATATTGGAAGGACTTTCGAACTTTGGGCAAGAAAAACCATTGAGTGTTGAGACCTCAGTGGGATGTTCTGTGGGAATTTGGGAGATAAGCACATTGAGAGAAGTGCAGAGGATGGCAGCCTGGCTTGTGAAGTTTCAGAGGAAAGTTGAAAGACACTATTGGGGCCATTTGTTATTTTGATTTAAGATCCTGTCTGTCTAGTTAGCTGGGGCTGAAGAATCTGCTGTGATTAACAAGATGCCAGAACTACTAAAGCAAAATCTTTCTTGCTGGGATACTTGATACTGGTTGGCTGGAGTTGACAATTTGGTGGTGCTTAAGAAGAGACCAGCATTGTTAAGGTCAAATCTTCTGGAAGTGTTTCCTGAGAGTCAGCACACAGAAGCTGTGTTCCAGAGGCAGCCACGGTTGGATCTTGCCTGGACAGCTGAACTTGATAGGATAAGAGTCACCCAGGTGGTCCTGGTTTTGAAGTCATGAAGGGGTCATGGAGATCAGCCGAAGTTTGGCCCTCTAAGAGGCCAGGAGAGGCCTTTGGCAAAGGCACAGCCTCAGTGGTAATCGAAGGCCCAGGACTGAAGTGGTCATACAAAGAAGCTGAGGCTCGGCACCATGAAGAAAGAGAGCCTGTGAGAGGCTATTGGTGAAAGTACAGTTTCTCCAGTTGCAGAAAGGGACCCCAGCATTTTGGAAAGCCAGTACCATGGATGACCACCAAGAACAGAAGCTAGCTGGAGCCTAGAGGACAAGCTGTGTGTGCTGCAGAGGGCAGAGCTGGAGAAGTGATGCAAACTCTTTGGAGAAGCCCAGAAAATTATGAGTGAATCCCAGCTATGTATTTTTGGAGTTTAGTTTTGCTGGTTCAGAGTGTGATTGTGCCCTGGTTCTTCCCTCTTGAAGAAGACATTGAATTTCAATTTGATTTTTACAGGGAGCCTATAGCTGAAAGATAGTGACATTGTAAAAGAGGTTTTGGATTTTCAGAGAAATTAGACATTTTAAAGAGACTGGAATTTGAATGTGTTTGAATCCAAAAGACTGTGGACCTTTTAAAATTACTTATAATTTTAATGTGAAATCTTGGGTACAAACAAGAAAGGAAGGGGTGTGGCTTAAAAGTGATGTGTTTGTGTGTCAAGGTGACAGGTCAGTAGGAATGGCTTGGTTTATGTCTACAGACACAACCTAAAGTTCTATGAAATGAGGGAATCTCCAGGTGAGAAAAAAGGTCCAGCTGTAATGCATTTCCTTAATTAGTGCATGATGGAGGAGGTCCTAGCCCATTGTGGATGATGCTGTTCCTGGGCTAGTGGTCCTGGGTTCTATAAGAAAGCAGGTCGAACAAGCCATGGGAAGCAAAGCCAGTAAGCAGCACCCCTCCATGGTGTCTGCAGCAGCTCCTGCCTCTAGGATCCTGGCCTGTTTGAGTTCCTGTCCTGACTTCCTTTGATGATGAATAATACTGTGAAAGTGCATTATTCAGCTTGTTTTTCTGTCTTGATGTTTTGTAGCAGCAATAAAAACCGTGCCCAAGACAAGTCTCTAACTTCTTCAGTTCATTTGGTCTATCTCAGTCTGCAGGAAGATAGAAAGAACCTTGCTCTTAACTTTTTTCCCCTCCTCACTCATTGAGGACAGTTCCTGAGACTCTATGCAGTATGGATCGGGATCTCTAGAAATGAGCATTAGGTCGGTATTCCCCTCCCTCTGGCCATTGCTGTCGCATCCTTAGTCTTAACTGTTGAATTACATGATAGCCAGGTCTGTACATATCACCTCTCATTTTCCACACTCGATAAGACAGTAAAAGAACATTAGCATCTGGGGTTTAGAAATGAGAACTCTTGGTCTTAGACATTGTAAATAATTAGTTCATAGTTTTCTCTTGAGCTTGTCAGACTCAAATTGTTTGCTTCTTTCTGTCACCCTCCTAAGCGATCTGATGGTCTATTTTTTCTGTCTTTCTTCCCCATAACTGGAATTCTTTGGAATATCACCAGTATATCACCAGGAAGCTCTTTGGTGATTGTGTCTTTTCCATACACAAAGAAACAACTTTTGGTAGGTCCATAATACTTTGGGGGTACTTATGAGGTATAATGTGATAGTTTGACTCAAGAATATACTGGATAATAATCAACTTAGGGGAACTGGATACATTAGATACTTTGTGTTGCACTGGACACAACTAATTTTTTTTTTAATTTTGTTTTTGAGGATTGAAGGCTTGCTTTGGCTTCTGGTATCAGAAGGTCTCGGTATACCAGGACAAAAAAGGCATGGCTGAGGGGCCCCACCCGTCTAAGGCAGTGGAATTGTGTGACAGTGTCTATTCTCACTGTAGCAGGAAGCTGAAAGTGGCTACAAGTAGGAGTTCGGCTATAACCTTCAAAGGGCCATATCCCTGATAACACGTTTCTGTCACCTAGCTGCCCACCCCAAATCCCCCTTTTGTGCAGCGCCGTCAGATAGGAAACAAGATTCAAACACGTTTCTGGACGTTTCATATTTAGATTCGTAACACTGGCACATTTGTGTCCTCCCCTGTGCTGGGACCAAAAGTGTGAGCCACCACCACCCAGGTCTATTTTTCTTGTAGGCTGGTTCAATCTGGTGTAGCCCTGGGTGGCCTTGAACTCCTGATCTTTCTGCTTCCTCCTCCCAAGTGCCGGCATTAAAGGTTTGTACCACCACCACTGCCTGGCCTCTGTGGTTAACTAATGGCTAGCTCTTCCCTCTGATCTCAAAGCAAGCTTGGTCAGAACCCAAACAAAATATCCTACAACAACCAAGACCTAAGGGATAATCTCTGTGAAATGTTAAACTGCACATTCTCCCTGTTCTTCAAGGGAAGGCTTTCATATATCCACAGAGCATCCACAAGAAGTTAGGAGATACATAAATCTGATATAGCTGGCACTATTGTAAACTTCATGTGGCAGTACTCAACAAACAACAGGATTACAATCATTGCTGCCTTTTCTACTAGACCTTACAGGTACCATTGTTTGGAATTTGTTTTCTGGCAGTATACACACGATTCTCTTACTTTGACTAGGCAATCCTTTAAATGTGTTGTCCTTATTCCTTTAAGAAGCTAGTGGTACAAGAATTTTTCTACTATAAATCAAGTGATGGGCTGGTTTCATGACTACTCAGGCCATGTTTTATGGAATCCAGCTATTTGCTTGTAAATATTTCATCTCCCCACAGTCAGAGGAGACATTTGCTTTCTATCTATCTATCTATCTTTCTCTGGGTGGAAGAGCTTGCACTCCATTCTCCACATAGAATCTGATTGTCTTAGCTCATGTTTTTGGTTGGGCCATGTCAGGTGTTACTAGATATTCTGTTAGCATGCTTCCTTTGGGTCTATTCCCTCTTCTGAACTGATCATCAGGGACTGTTTATTGACCAAAGAAAAACAAACCTAGGAAAGGGGGTGTGAACATGGCATATAGTTTCAGTGGTGCTTGTTTAATCCTCACAGCCTCACACACATTTTCCCAGCTCAGATCTATGCACTGTCTCTTATTATTGTTGATGGCAGGATATACAGATGAGAACTGAGTAGTGAGACCTTTTTATTACAGTTTGATAGAAAAGGATAAAGCAAAGTGTTGTATAGGCAAATGGCATCAAATGTATCAGATCTCAATACTTAGTCCTCATCATATGCGTATGAAGTAAGGGCAATAGCATGTCTATGAAAGAGTTAATGCTAAAAAGAATACATGACTTGTCACAAAGTCATACAGTACTCGTGAGAAAGGAGTGTAGGTGGCGAGTTTCTCTCTGGGTCCACTAAGCCCCCACAGTCCTGCAGTCCATTCATAAAATAATCACTCAGATGCTTATATTACTTATAAACCTTATAGCCGTGGCAGGCTTCTTGTTATCTGGTTCTTCTATCTTAAATTAACCCATTTCTATTCATCTATACCTTGCCACGTGGCTCATGGCTTACCGGTACTTTACATCCTGCTCCTCATGCTGGTGACTGGCAGAGTCTTCTTGCCTCAGCCTTCTACTTCCCAGAATTCCTCTCTCTCTCTCTTTGTCCTGGCTATACTTCCTGCCTGGCTACTGGACAATCAGCATTTTATTTATCAATCAATTAATCATAGCAACATATATTCACAGCATACAGGACATCCCATAGCAAAGGAGTGGCTTGTACCCAGTTCATAAAGTCCCCACAGCAGGAAGGATGGTATAAGGCAAGAAGTAGCTGAAGCCTTTCCAGAAAGGCTCATCTGTCTGTATGGGGCCTAGTGTGTCTGTCAAGGGGTGTTGGGAAAAACTAGAAAGAGGGCTTGCAAAGGACTGGCCCCTTGTCTGGAATGGGGTTGGAACCTGAGGCTATTAGAGTCCTGGTCTCAGGGCTGCACTTGTGATGGGAGCTTAGCTGGTGCTTTCTTGGAGTAGGGTGGGGCTTAGCTGCTGTTATTTTCCAGGACACCATCCTGGTTCCTCAGCCTCCTTCCTCATCTCTGACCCCTTTGCTAGCTTGTGCTCATTGAAAATCCCAGAACGATCTCCTAAACTTTTGGCCTCTCCAGGTCACAGTTGCTCAACGCTTTCCAAAGACTCTTTTGAGCTCTGTGAACAAAGTCCAACCTTGGAATTATTTTCAATAAACTTTCAGCTTAGGATTTATCTACATCCATGTCTTCTTCTTGATGTCCCCTGTACTCAAGCCCCATTGTGTCACTTTTCCTTTCCAAACAGGCCATCTGTGATTGATAGACTCTTAGAGGTTTTGCTCTGCCTGGAATACCCTTTGTGGGAATTGGCTTGATAATCTCCATAACTCTATCAATCAGACTATTATTTCCATTTTGTAGTTAAGAAAACCAAGGCTAAAAAATGGAGTGAAAATGTTTCTCTTGGGTTCCCACACTGATAGGATCAGAGATAGGATTTAAACTCTAAGCCTGGAGTCCTCATGACCATTGTGTCCTGGTTCATCTTTCCTGTTTCTTCTTCAAAGGGGCTCTTTCTCATTCCACACAGTGTAGAGCCACTGTCCAGTCTATGATTTTCCCTTGATTACTTTTCTTCACACTCCAAGCTACCCTGTTAGATGAGCCACTCCATGAGGGCTTTATTAAATTCCATAAGAAGACTTAACTAGTCTTAGAATTCTCTTCATGGTGTTCTGTGGTTTGCTTGAAAAAAAAAATCCAAAATACTGAAGCTCCAATTCTCAATATTTGGAGTTAAGGCTTCCATGAAGTTAATGGTGAGGTCATAAGAATTTAACTCTGACCCAGTAGGGTTTGAGAATTTAGAACCTTTTTAACAAGAAATGACAGTTTGCCTTTTATCTTGGCATGTGAGCACCCAGTAAGGTAGTAGCTCTCTGTAAATCAGAAAGAGATCCTGCTAAAAGCCAACATTGTGGGACCTTGAGCTAGATTTTGCAGCTCCATGAACCAAAACCAAAACAAGTACAAAACCCCCAAAATCCCAAAAAATCCAAAACACCCCCAACCACCAAAAAGAAAACAACCCCCGCAACCCCAAACAAAACAAACAAAAACACCAGAAACACAAAACAAAAAACCTCAAACCCACTACCACCACCACTACCACCAACACCCTTTATTCATTGGAACTGGCACAAGCTTGTAGCATGAATCTTAAAGAGTCTTATTAATAAAACTCAAACCCGAGGCTAGTTATTGGAGTGAATGCTGGAAGATCAGAGACACAGAACAAGCCACAGCTATCTCACCTTGCTAGTTCCTCAGGTGATCCTTTTTCCTCAGGCTGGAAGCTTCTGAGTCCTCACCCCAATGGCTCTCAGCTGAACTGTGTTGCTCCAAAGCCTGAATGCTTAACCAACCAAATGCTTAACTACATGCTTTTCTCCCTCAGTTCCTGGTCCTCATGCCTTAAATACCTTCTCTTTCTGCCCCCACTCCCTGGGATTAAAGGTTGGGTTTCTGGGATTAAAGGCATGGGTCACCATGTTTAGCTGTTTCTAAAGTGGCCTTGAACACACAGAGATCCACCTGGCTCTGCCTCCCAAGTGCTGGGATTAAAGGTGTGTACCACCACCACCCAACTTCTGCTATAGCTTGCTCTTCCCATTTTCTAGCCACCATTTTTGGTTTTGTTCTAGTGGCTGTCTGTTCTCTGACCCCAGATTTGTTTATTTCGGGGAACACACAATATTTCAGGGAACACAATACCCACCACACAAGCTCATTCTTTGATGAATGAGTCTTTCAGAATACGGCTGTCTGTACAAACTAGTAGTGATCCATTTTGGTGCCTCCTGCATTTGTAACATCTTGCATGGTGCACCACTGAATGCCTGACGTGGCAGAAGGCTCTTCAGAGGGTTGTACAGCAATACTTTCCTGTACTCTCACTGCTCAGGCCCCAGGGTTCCACAGCTAAAATTGAGCCTAAAGCAATCTCTTCTACTGCCACTGTTCATCTGTGCTCTGTGTTATTGAAGTGAGGGGGGGCATTCTAGATGTGGAGCAGTCTCTACATTGTATACATTGCACTGACTGCTATTTTACTAGCTTTTTTGCAGAAGGCTCAGCAGCCCGCTGTCTCCTCTGGCCCTCATAAAGTGGATGCCTCCTAGACTGACTACTTGGGTTGAATTTATGACAAAGATTCATCAGATTAGGAGGTTTAGGACAGACAGTCCTCTTCCCATTGTATGTGTAGAATGTAGCACCACAGCAACCTAGTCTTTTTAATGAATGCAGAATGTAGTAGAACAAGATTACTGTCTCCACAGCTGCTGAGTGAAGCGGTGTGATCATGCTTGGCATTTTCTGACCCGAGGAGTCACTTGAAAACCTTTTGATTTAACAAGAAATAACTAAAGAATTGTGAGGAGTCCAATATAAGTAAAGTTTTTCAGGCTTCACTTGGACTCAAGACTACCTCTGTGGAAGCTTGGAGATTTGAAGTAGTACCATCTTCTACCTATTGGGTGTTTATCATGACTAAAGTCAGAGAGGGGGTTTTGTTTACACTCTACTTCCTCTTCTGTGATTGGAATATTTATTATTCTCTTGCTCTGAAAAGCACTAGTTCTCTGCATGTGGAAAGCCAGATTTAACAGTGGCTCTTCAAATATCTCTCATTATCAGATTGTTATACTTCACAGACAGCTTTTTCACAACTTAAAGGTTTCACCCTCCCCTTCACTTTGGCATCCACAGGCCTTTCTTTGTCACCTTGGGTCACATCGAAATAACACACACCTCCACCCTTTTCACAGAGACTTTTCCTCATGTTTATAGATAGGTTTAATCCATGAAACATTCATCAACTGGCTGCTTTTCTAAGCACAGTGGCTATTGGGTAAGAAGAACACAGAGTAACCGAATGAGATTGTGATGCCATGCACTGCAACGATCTTGGAAATTTTATTAAGAGAGGACATACTCTGTCAAACATAAGGGACTGTTCTGCATGGACATCATACTGTTCCTCTCCTTGAGGCACTTCCAGGTCACTTAGAGATCATCCAATTTTTACCTAGATGGACTTCCTGGGAGCTTTTTCAGTTATCACCCCTTAGACAGGGAAAGCTTTCCATCCACTGAATGTGTTTTAATCTGTTGTCGGCATTTGGCTGTTGTGAATCCCTTAAGCATAATGTGAGCACATCAGAATGATTTAGAGCAATTACCTCCAGTGGAGAGTTTGAATTACCATTGGTACAGCTCTGAGAAAGAGTCATGGCTAAGGTTTTAGTTTGATGAATGCTTTTTTTGCAGACCTTTGGAATGGATTAGGGGAAAGAGAAACTACCTCTTGGCTGTATCCAACCAGTGTTACATGAAAGACTCATCTATCTTTTGTTATGACTGTCTTTAAAGTGTCTACAGATATAGTTGAGTGCTTGGCCTAGCATTTCAGTGACTATGCAACAAAGCATGTTTACTGTGTTGCTGTTTATTGATGTGTTTGGGGCATAGGAATCAAAATGGAGTGTGCTCAAAACCTGCCCTTCTAAAGGCTGAAAGATGCACCAGTCAATAAGATGTGAAGTTTGAAAGATACTGTTGTGGGCAGCAGGGGTGCTCTTACCCCATAGTGTTGCCTGTGATCCAGTGAAAGGATATTCTATTTCCATCAGGGTGGAATACTTCTTAGAATGCAATAGTGATGCACAGCCCAAGAAGGGTAACTTGAGGCTTTTTCTGCAAAGACTAGAGCTATATAGTAATCATTGGAAGCCCCAAGAAGACATAATTTTGTAAGACTCAGCTTCATTTGACTCCAGTGACTCTAGAGGCTAGAACATCAGTTTTTGAGGAAATGAAGGTCTTACGGGCATGAAATATAAGTGTGATTGGACTCTGTTGGAGATCACAAAGGTGTACCTAAGTTATCCACTCAAAACCCATAAGCCCTGATACCTATTTGAAAAAAAAATCAGACTCATCAAAAATGTCAAAGTTAAAACAATAGAGAAAACAAAATCAAATACAAAAGCAGAGGATGAGACTTTCCAGAGAGAAGGCAGATAAGCTCAGAGGGAGGAGGATACCAGTTCTGCCTCCTAGGAGAAAGCTGACCTGATCACTGGGTCCTAGAAGTGCTTTTCTGGTGACTCAGGATCAGTTAAAAGCTGTAACAGCTTGCCCCGACTCCATTCTAACGAATTCCTTCCTGGTGCTCCAGAGGGTGGCAGAGCCAGACATTGGCTTCTGTCATCCTGCCCCTCAGGCCGGAGTTTTCCTTACTCACAGATGGGACCTTGTTTTCCATTGGTTCCTGGCGTATATGCCGGCTCTGGTCAGACGTTCTCAGCCACCAAGGCTGAAGGAAGCCCACTGGACTCTAGTTTATAATGACAAAACAAAGCACCTTCCATTTTCAGTGTTTTATTTCCTTCCATGTGTCTTACCTAAGGTCTTTCTGAGTTGTCCCAGAATTCCTCTAACTCATTTCTGTGGCGCTTTGTAAATTTCACTTGAGATTGAATTTATTACAGTATTTGGAAGCTACCTTAATTTTATAATTACAATGAAATGATTCTTTCAACCTTCTCTGTTTCTCGCTCTCTGGATAATCTGGCCCCCGGACAGATCTCCTCTATTAAGTAGTATTTATTTAATTATGATTTGCTGTAGAGCTGTTTAAGAGAGGGTCACTAGGTTAAAGCCATCGTGCTGGTGCTCAGAGCAGAGGGTGTTTGTGCTGACTTACATTTGGGTGTGCTTTCCCTGACGCTGAGCTAACACAGCCATGTTTATATTACACACACTCTCAGAGCTGCTGACCCTTTTCTTTCTTTTCTTTTTTTTTAATCCCTCTAAGAGAAAGATGCAATGCAGGCAGACAGACAAATGACTCTATTTGATGTGATAGGTCAGGTCAAGATGGTCTGATGGCAAATACTTTCCATTTGATTTAATTGTAGTGGTTTCTGGTCCTTTCTCCTCTCCCTTGCTCCTCAATTAATACTGGAGAAGCAGCCACTAACTTCAGAAGACCTGAAGTCTTTATAGCTTTTACCACGTCTTTCAGGCTGGATGGAGTCTCAAGGGACTAAGTGAATGGATGTCTTGGACACTAAGAACACCACCCTTAGAGTCCCTGGTTTGTTTATGAATGAGTAGGAGTTTGGAAATCTGCACAGAACCTGTTTGACATCTTGAAAGAAGACAGAATTTGATGGCAATAAATAGGAATTGTAAAAGCTAGAGCAAGTCTCGGCATGCAATCCCTGCTGGAGACTCCCTTCAGCTTTTCCAGAGTTCCTCATCTTCCCATTCAGAGCTGTTTTGGCTTTTGCATTCTCTGTGCAAATGTGAGAAATGTCAGCTCTTTTGCGGAGGAGGAGCTGAGCAAGGTAGATGGCCTCTATCTCAGCAGGACACCTTGATGGCAACCTTCTCTAGAGCCAAATTGGGGCTATCCATGCCTCCTTGTTTATTTGTTCCCCTCCTGTTTAGAGACTTTCCCTGATTAATTACTTTCTAGTAATAGAGGCTGCTAATGTCTTGTCTGATTAACCTGTAACTTAGCCCTTGCTCCCAGAGGGTGGGCAGGCCATCTTGCCTAGAGAATGAAGGAGGTCATTGGCTAGGGGCCTCTGGGATGCCAGTTCTGGGCTGGTTTATTTACTTTAAGTCTTGTTTGCTATTCCTGCTGCAGTGACTGGAGACAGCTCCCCCCAAGTCCCATCCACTCTAATTGGCCTGCTGAAACAGCAGTGGACACAAGATTTAAGAAATGTTTTCTTTGAAAACTTCTGGTCGGACAGACACTTTGAGCTCACATTTCACCCTGTTTCTACTGCACACTCTTCCCTGGGACTTCTGGGGGAACTTTCATGAGTCTCACAGGAGAAGGGCTGCTCTGTGATTTGGGGGATTGCAGAAGTAGGGGGCTGATGGACTGGAGGTTGAAGGGGAGACTTTGCCCAGGCAGCCCCGCATCTTCAGAATCTCCAGAGCATGCCAACGTTAACACATCTGAGGAGGTATTCAGTATCAAAGTCTCTTAATATTTGGCTCCATAAACACGATACCGGTTGCAAAAACAAAGCTAAGGAGCTCGTGCTGATCACTTCAATAAGAGCTGTTTAATTATGAACGTTTGGGAAATGAAGTTACCAACAGGACCAGGAGTGCTCTGGTGTCCCAGTGTTTCTGCCCTCGGCATCCCGCTGCCAAGCCAAATTGTCCACTCAGCTGAAAAGTCTGACCTTGAGCAGGGTACGCCCTCAGCCCCACAGGAGACTACTGGCTAGCCAACAACTCCCTCCCACGGCAGCGGCAGCTTTCAGGAACTGATTAGCCACAGAACCATCGAATTTTATCAGGACCATTCCCAGGCCATGCAAGGGTTACTTTGGGTGGTGATCAGAGCTCCTGGGAGACTGGCATGTGGGAAATCCATCACTGTTTGAGAGTAGTCTGTTGACCGTTTTCGGAAGCCAGGGTTCCAGGGCTAAGTGATGCAGAGCTCAGTTGTGAATAGTGTCATGGGTGTGACCACGACACTAATGTTCTTGGAGTTCAGAAATGAATTCTTCTGAACAACTTGTGGAGAAATAGGATTTTGCAAATGCTTCCTACTTGTGTCTTTAGGTATTTACATCAAATGCAAAAAGCTGAGTTATCTGTACAAAATTTTAACAGAAATTGTACTTGAATTTGTTAATGAAATGAAAGAACTATAGGAGCATACACAATGTCAAAGAGTAAGATTTCTGTCATGGACTTATGTATGTATTATACTGTGTATATTATATATAATAGACAATATATTGTTTATTTTATCCTTATATGGTTGCTTTATGTTTTGTTAAAACAATTGAATGTACACATATTCATCAGCAGATAGGGATCACATTCCTGCCCAACCTTTTAGTTTTTTATAAGTTAGTGAAATGCCCACGGACTGCCAATGGATGTCTGACTACTAAACCCATGCACAGGAACCTATATGCCATCACTTTGTTTCTTTTTGGAAAGCAAGACATATGCAACTACTTTGTGGAGTAATGATAATGGTAATGAAATTAGGCATGATGATTGTGAAAGTATTCCAGATAGGGGCTGGAGAAATAGCTCACGGGGGAACACTGGTTGCTGTATAGCCCAGAGTGCCTGAGTTTGAATGCCCAGTTCCCACATAGAAGCCAGGCATGTCCATTTGTGCCTGTAACCCAAATGCCAAGGGGTAAAGACAAGCTGGTCCTGGGATCCCCAGGCCAGTCAGCATAGCCAAAACTGTGAATTTTAGATTCATTGAGAAACTTGGGCTCAAAAATTGATGTAGAACATGATAGATGGCACCTGGTTTTCTCCACTAAACCTCCCGTGTGCATGCGTGGGTGTGCACACCACCCCTCACAAATGCTTATACACCCCTACACACATATGCATAGCACAACACTAAAGCAGAAATGGGGAAATATACTGTAGAAAGAAAGCTACACTTTTAAATGTATTTCCATCAAGGTTAGGAAGATGGTTTTGCTATTGCCTATAACTAACTGATCCTTTATTTTATAATTTAAGCCATGACTTGAGGTCACCAAATAAGTAATAGAATTTTTGAGTCACAGGTGCTACCCTTGACTGGGGATGCTGTGCAAAATAAGGAAGAACCATAGACTATGGGTCCAGGTCTTTCCCAACATTGTGTGCCTCTGGACCATGATCATCCCTGAAATTAGTTTTCATGTTCTATATGATACAGAAAACATGAGGAACATTTTGTGAGGCCCCAGTTTTGTGGGTTGGTCTAGAAGGATGCTAAATATCAGTAGGTATTTCATCCTCCAGGGAAATCTTCCTCTGGTGGGTTAATGACTTCGCCCAGCTGGTTGGGATTGTTGACTTTCTGGTGACTATGGAGTGACACATGTTCATGGACTCTTGTGATGTGTTTGTCTGTGTTAGGATTTGTGTGATGGAGAACCTCTCTGTTCCTGCAGTCACTGGATATGTTCTTGATTGCTTTTACAGACATGGAATGATAATTCACTTCTTTCACAGAACAAGATGAAGATTATAAGTCAGATAGGTATTGCAGTTATTGGGGGTAAGGTTCCCACTTGTGTGTCAATACTACGTCCTGTTGTTTTGGTTCATAAGTGTCCTCCAAAGAGCAATATGATAAAGACTTTGTTCCCAGCATGGCATCATAGGGAAGTAGTAAAATTAAAAAATAAATGGGGGGGGGAGTTTAGTAGCAAGGCAGTAAGCTGTTGTGTGGAGACCCCCCCCAAGTGAGGGTGGTATTCTAGCCCCTGTTCTCTTCTTTTCTTTTGTAATTCCCACCAAAGAGGTGAGCAGCTTTGCTATACCCCATGTTCTCATCATGATGCTTGACAAATACTAATGCAACTGGGCAAAATGTTCAAGAACTGATAACCCCAGACCTGAGAGCTGGAATATACTTTTCTCCTTACTATAGAAGCGTTATAGTAAAAGGAAGCAGGCTACCACACTGCCCAAAGAACTCCTGGGAGGCACAGGTGGCTGGAGAGACAAATGAGAGAAAGGAAGAAAGCCTTGGGTTTGTGGAAGATGAAGAAGGGATAGAGAGGGAAGGAGCAGCAGAGGGAGGGATCCCAGGAGCTAAGCTTCAGGCCTTGGAGCATTTGCCCGAGGAAGTTATATCCCTATAACTTCACTTTTGCCTGACTTATTTAAAAATTCAGGTTCACTTCACTTTTTATGCATGGTAAGCAAAGTTAAAATAACACCTTAAATTCCTCTGTGCGTGGATTTGTTTTCTCTCCAAATGATCGGAGTTACTGAGAGAAGCCTAGACAGAATGAAGGTTATTTCAGGTTCACTAGACCCAGTGGGAAAAGCCCACTTAATCCAACCAGCTACTGGGACCTGCAGAGAGGCAGTGGAGTATTATTACTGATCCTAATGGGTAGAGGACCGCACTTGGTTCCTAGGAGCTGGCCTGTGCCAATTTTAACTACAAATACCAGTGCTAATTTGTGGCGACTGGAAAGGTCTCTAGGCTTGATCCAAGCTCTCTTAATGTTTATATTTCCTGATGTGATTCATTACCTTCTCTTACGATGTTCTCTTATTTGTTTAATATGATAAGTAACACCAATGCCCTAGTACCATAAACAGAATAAACTAACAGGCTTAACACCATATGAATTTTGCAAAGATTGAAAAATGCTACAAAATCTAGGGCTTTGTTTTACACAATTTAGTCCCATTTGAATCCCTCCAGACTCCATACATGGTGTATTGTATCGGAACCATGACATTCTTAATGGCGATTTCCTTCTAGATCCTATTCTCACATAACAGTGGCAGAAAGGAGAGACAGAAAGAGGAAGGAACTTGTCCACAAAGTTCTGTGGCATGTTAGTGCCAAGGTGAAAAGTACGGCATGGCGGGCTGGCCCCTTGAGCTGATCTTTTTCCTGGACATGCAGCTATCTCTGATGGTAAAGGCACATAATTGGTGAGGGTAGAGTTCTTGACATGTCTCTTCAGGGAGTATTGAAAGGTCGTGGAAAATCTGGTAAGGATGCCTAGAGAATACAGGTTTCAGGCCAGCCTGCCTGCCTTGGTAGACAGATGACAAGCATCAATCCTTATATATAGGGATGCTCTCCATCTGCTGAACTCCCCTTCGATTGCTGGCTTTGGAGGACTGTAGGCACACAGGGCTTTCATAGGGGAGTTTCTTCCAGACAGAGCTCATCTCTATTCTGGAGAGGAAAATTCAACAGTGTGGCTACCACATTACAGAGAACCATCAATATTCACTGGTGCCTGGGGAGGTGAAGTAGTGAAAAGGAGAGATTGTGGAGTTTGTGAGAGGTGGGGAGGGTCAGAGTAAGAGATAGTTAATGGCTTTGGGGAGCATCCAGGAGTCGGACCTCAGGTCTTAGGGCATTTGCCTGAAGGGCATTTATTTTATCTGAGTTATTTAAAATTCAAATTTCTGTAATGTTTTCTGTCCCTCAGGAAGAACCAGCCATTGGTAAAGGTTCTAGGCTGGAAGAGTATCATGGACCAAGGATATTGTTTTCTGTTAGGAAGGGCTGTGGAGAGCAAAGTTGGGGCAATTTCCTGGTCCTTTCCTGTCCTTTGATCCAGGTTTGGTATTCCTTAATGGACTAGTGTATCACTCTAGAGGCGGTAGGACCTGGGAGAATGGAGCTGAGCAATGAGACAGACTAAAGTCTCATGCAATAGCCAACGTTATTCAGAACATCTGACAATTGATACACTGAGGGTTAAGAGAAATCACATGAGTAAAGTTCTCAGGAGTTCAAATTGTAGACTATCACAAGGACAAGCTGCACTAGGCAAAGACATGTTCTATAGGGGCAACTGAATGACATCAGCAAACCATAGCGAGTAATTGGAAGCAAACTCACTCCCATCTGCTACACCCGAGAGGAACATGAAAACACATTCCAAGAACAATTCCATGTTTTGAAGAAACTGAGGGTGCCAGACTCTTGTCTTTTTTTCTTGGCGTTTTCTCACAAGGACTCAGAGTTCTCCTCACAGGACCCCATTCTTGAACCGTGTTCCCACAGACTTGCAGGTACAGAGAACCCTGATTCAGGCATCGTACAGGCTGTGCTCTTGAGGGTGATTAGCAGCTGTGGAGAGGAGGATATATATTTCAATATCTATATTCTATTTTATTGATATTTTTTCTGATTCCATATGTATCCTTGTATAGGATTTGTGCTTAACTTGCTCATTATTTTCTATTTTCTCTAGGCTTTTACTCACCTAAAACATCATTTTTTAAAAAATATTTTCACTGGATAGATTAAGTTCTTGTCTGTCTATCCATCTATCATCTATGTAGATGTATATCTTATAGTTAGTTATTTTTCAGAGAAGAATATAGAACATACTTCTGTATGTTCTGTAAGAGTGGAAGTTAGTCCTAGGCATCTGGGCTCAAAGCTTGTAATCCAGTTACTCAATTGCACAGCTGAGGCAGGCAGCAGGCATACACTCTAGAATGCATAGACTCTTCAGGCATACTCCCTGGTTTTAATCCTGGACCTGCTGTTGTCTTGGTGACTTACCTTGGAAAAGGGACCCTCTTCACTTCAGTCTCATCATCTAAGGCAAGAGAAAAATTATTTTTGACTCTCAGGTTAGTTCTGAGGATTAAATTAATATAGGCAAAGATTGTATATAGAGCCTCCCTTGACATGTGGCATGTGCAATTTGGACATTAGCCTGTTTGGAGTTGGCTGAGAATGTGAGCACCCTGCCTACCTAGACTGGGTTTGGATACATGCTGTGTTGTGTCTGATCTTTTGAAGAACTAGAAATCCATGTGGCAGGAGCATAAAAAATTCTTTTCCCCTCCATGGAGTCTTTAAGTTTACGTGGTGTAAATCATTTCTGGGAAAAACTTTTCTGTCACTTTCTATTACAATAGTCTAATTGGTTTATGTTTTATAAATGTATCTGTATTGATTCTTTGATAATTTTGTACATATAAACAAATTATTTTGGTCATATTCACTTCCCATTTTCACCCAACTTCTCCCAGACCTACTTAATACCTCCTAACTTCATGTCAATGGTGAGTCTAATTGTGCTGCCCATATACTAATGGGTGTGAAGTCAACCTAACAAGGGCCATGCCCTTAAAGAAAACTGACTTTACCTCTCCTAAAAGCTATGAGCTCTTAATAGCTTTTCAGCCAGGGGTAGGTAGGGAGTCCCATGAATCCTGATCCCTCCATGCTAAAATATGGATTGTCTGTATCTTGTACAGGTCTTATGCCGGTACCTACAGCTGCTGTGAGCTCAGACACTATTTTCTTCTGATCCTTTCTACTCTCTGGCTCTTACAATCTCTCTATCCCCAATTCTATTATGGTCCCCAAGCTTTGGAGAAGGGCTGTGTCATAGATGCCCCATTTGTGGCTGAGGATACTACAGATACTTATTCTTTATACTTTGGCTGGTTATAAGTATCTGTCTTAATTGCTGTCTCTTGCACAAAGAAACTTATCTGATGAAGTCTACGATGCGAATTTAGAGAGAAGTTGGTGACTACCTCCTTGAAAAAATATTAGTAGGTTCCAATGCCTATGAGCTCCCATGGGTTCTTGGTCAGATTTATAGCATTAAACATGTATTTCCTTCTGTGAAGGGGACCCTAAATCAAATTACCAGGTTTAAATCAATTAGCTGGTTATCCTATAAAATTTGTGCCACTATTGCCCCCACGGCTGTGTCTTGCCATACCAGTTATTACTGTATTTTATAGGGTTTATAGATGGGTGAGACTGTTGTTGACTTTTCTCCAGTATTCTGTGTAGCACCTTCTGATATGAAAGCTAGCCAGGAAGCTTCGTGGTCAGTATCAACTTAATTGCTTCACATCCTAGGATCAAAATGTGTGGCATATTCAGCAACATGGTCTTAACATCAAATTCTGGTAGGCATCCAAAAGCAATACAGTATCCTGTATGGTCTTCATTGACTCTGGGACGCGCTGACCAAGAACACAAAGTGAGGTGTTCCTGACCTGGCATTATGCATTTGATTTGGCAACCTCTGACTTCTGGGAGAAGCCTTCCCCTACATGTAGAACAGCCCCAGACAAACTCTTTTATATGTATATGTTTAGAAAGTTTGCAAGGTAGTAGATTAACATATGGATTTAAAACAGAATTCTTAGTGTTGATCATCTCCCCCACTCCCTCATCTGCTCTACCTTTATATGCTTCCCCCCACCCCACTTAAACCTCCCTCTTCATGCTTCTCCTTTTCTCTACCATCTCACCTGTGTTCTGTTAGCCCCCCATCCACTAAGACCTTTCTTCCCCCTCCCTACTAATTATGCCTTTCTAGTTTTCTGGCTTTGACACGTATTCTACATTGGGAAGCTGAGCATATTGTCTCAGAAATTATTTTCCTTGAGGTCTTTGCAGTCTCAGGTATTTTCACGCTTGCAGTAGGTGATAGATGGCAAATCTGATTCCCGAAAGCTTTCTTTTGTGTGTCCAGATTGGGTGGGCTAGCACCTACTTTTATTATGTGATATTGCGGAGAATCATCTTTCAATGCTTGCTGCCTCTCTTTTTGAGGAGACAGTAAGACTGTTAGGGTCTTCCTTGTCCACCTTGAAGGATCAGTAAAGGAGGTCATGAAAGTGGTAACTGGGAGGGAAAAAAAGTGTTGGAAACAAATATCCTAGAGAAATGTTATCATTAACACTATTCTTAAAAAGGTAAGTCAGACAATCTGGATGCATTTAGTAAACAAGAATTTCTGTCCTTTAAAATAAGGTTGTTGACTCTTTAATGATTGGTGTTTTGGTCACTGAGGCTTTTCTGTAGCCAGCAGTGATTTCCTGGATCAAGGTTCAAACTGCATAATTTTTTCTTTAACCAAGAAATTACTTTCATTAATACTCAAGTGTCTTCATGCTTTATAGAGTGGCATCCTGTAGTGACTTAGGACAAGTTACTCACTGACACAGGTCAGGAATATTTCACTGTGGCTCTTGGTATGAACTTTCAGAACCCTACAAAAAGGAAATATAATTTTTCTGCTTGTAAAGGAATTCAAGTCCTTTCTGAGAACCAAGAAGTAATAAAATCAGTAATATACTTATATAAAAATGATGGCTGATTTCAGTCTTTCACAAGCCCGTGTCTGATAAAACATGTTTGGGAAGTAAATAGAAGCAGCTGGAGTTTTTGGTTTAAGAGTGTTTAGTGTCTGTTTGGTAGCAGCGTTCATCCCTAAATCCTTATGTCCTTTCCCATACTTTTGCTGGAAAAGAAAAAAACAAAAACATGAAATTCTGAATAGTTTCATTTTATATCTTAATTTGCCAACTAACAAGTAAACAACAAAATATATTTAAAAGGCAGTGAGTTGAATGTATGATTGCAATTCCCATGTATTTTTGAAAAGAAGACTTATTTATTTTGATTTTCTGAGTATATGTAGATATGTACTTTGTGTGTGCCTAGTGCACTCAGAGGCCTGAAGAGGGCACTGGGTGCAGGGGATTCAAGCTGGAGCTGTTGTAAGCTGCGATACAGATGCTGGGAACCAAGCCCAGGTCCTCTGTAAGTGCAGCAAATAGTTTTAACTGCAGAACTTTCACTCTAGCGCTCTGTTTCCTGGTTGTAATGTCCATTTGAAGTTCCAGATTATGACCTAAAGATATTTCACAGTACCGAGTATTGTTGTTTCTATTTCTCCTCCATCCACCATCTCTTAGGACAAGAAGACTCCAGATGTAGTTGGAGTTTTCCTGCCTGGCCCAGTCAGGACAAATCTCTCTAACCCGCCAGTCCCATAGTCACTCAGACCCAACCAAGAAAGCACACAGAAACTTACATTGTTTAGAAACTGTATGGCCATGGCAGGCTGCTTGTTATCTACTTCTTCTATCTTAAATTAACCCATTTCTGTTAGTCTATACTTTGCCACATGGCTTGTGGCTTACCAGTGTCTTTACATGTTGCTTTTCATGGCGGCAGCTGGTGGTGCTTCTCTCCAGTCTTCTACTTCCCAGAATTCTCTACTCTCTTGTCCCACCTATACTTCCTGCCTGGCCACTGGCCAATCAGAACTTTATTTACACAGAGCGATATCCACAGCATCCAGAGGTAAGAATTTCCAATCTTTCTAAACCCATTTAGATTGTAATTCCAGACACAAAACCATGTTTGCTGTTTCCTTGAATATAATATCCTGGAAAAGTGGACCCTATGTGCATGTGTGCACATGTGTGTTTATGGATAGTGAACAAGAGGGAATGGGGTGTGGGAGTTAATACTGTTTAGTGTTGGCACACAGGACTTATTGTGTGGGCCCCCCAGTGTGTTCCTGTCTTCCATTTGGTCTTTGGGCAAATATTTATGGTCTTCCATTTTCCAGGAATTCTGCTAGTTTTTGAGTCTATGCAGTTAATTAAATCCTGGTTCCTCTAGGTGCTTATATTGGGATGCAGAGCATAACATTTTAAAGTTAGTCATTATTATATACAATTATTCCTTATTTGATACCAAAACAATGAGATAATCCATGTTTAAATGCTTTTTTTATTTTTTGGAAAAAATTTCATTTGGAAGTGCTTTCCCCATATAGCATTCTTACAAGTGGAGGTCTGAGTTTTATGGGAAAGGGGATTTTTTTAATGCAGATTTCCTTTATACATTTGGAGTCATTGATGAAGTGGCAAGTTTGGGTGATTTAGTGGGTGGCAGAGAGATATACACAATATCTCTTGAAGTTGCCAAGATCAATATGAGCAAATGTTCATGACCATAAGTTTGAACATTTGGATTCATAAAAGCACCGTGCTTATGTTTAGGACCAAGAGGCACAGTATTTTTTTTTTTTTTTTAAATTTCATTACAATATCGTGGATGGAGCCATTGGCAGCAGAATGTATCATACCATTCTTTGGCAAGATAAAATAAAATGTGGTTCCACTTCATTCTGCAGTTAGGTTGTCTGTGGTCTGGGGTCAATTAATGCTGCTGCTGAATGTCTAGGGCCAATGAGT
Source organism: Onychomys torridus (assembly GCF_903995425.1). Taxonomy (NCBI): domain Eukaryota; kingdom Metazoa; phylum Chordata; class Mammalia; order Rodentia; family Cricetidae; genus Onychomys; species Onychomys torridus. The sequence continues at coordinate 40,036,778 of NC_050463.1, forward strand.
CTTTAGTGGCAGTTCTGATTCTTAATTTGATCTCAGTCACTTTTCATATGAAAGGAGTGAGGCTTCGTCTTCATCAGTGGATGCCTCAACTATGGGTCACCAATGCTCATGGAGACAATTATCAGAAGAAAAGAAAAGGAGGGAAGGGATGAGGGGCTGTCTTTTCCCATTACCTCTTCTAAGGAGGGATCTTTTGTACTTTATACACTGACTATCTTATGGCTTCTCAAACTTTTGTGAAATGAACCTTGTCAGCCTGGTAGAGTACAGCTTGCTCTAATCATGCCCAGGTGCCATACTGGTAACTTATTTCTTCATAAAGCAGTTTTACTGAAATACGTGGATCATATGAATCCTACTTCAAGTTTATAATCCTGTTATTCTTACTATGTTCCTTGGGTTGTATAATCCACACCATAATTATCTTAAAATATTTTCATCACGTGAAGAAGAAATTTCAAAACTGTTAGTGATCAGCCTCCCAACCACATTCTTCTCTACCTTCCCACTTGCCTCCTTGCCTTGAATCTCTCCTCTTCATGTGTCTGGTTTATGGGAGCCCACTTTCAGGTTACTCGTGGCTTGACCCAGCAGGTCTGCACAGAAAGGATGATTGGACCACGGGCCTGAGTGCAGGTGTCTGAGATGGTCTGCACTTGGCTGTGCTGGGGGGAGGTCTTTTGCTCCGCCCCTTGGCGTCTCTATAAATACCCTGGGGCAGAGACAGTTGGGGCCCATTTAATAGGTTCCAGGCCCTCTCGAGGCTATCCTGTATTTTCTATCTGTTTATTTCCATATTCTAAATCCTTCTATCTAATATTTCCTTCTGCTCTCACTCAAGAAGACTCTGGGGAACTATGGTCTTGGTGGGTAGCTGCTCCACACTGGTTCCAGGAAATTGATTAACCACTTTTATCTTTATATATTTATCCTTTGACAGCTTCCATTAGTGGTGGTGACCAAGTCTAGCCTCAAGGGATAACTTTTTAAAATATAAACTAATAACATTGTTATTTATTATTGTCAAATACCATACACTGTATGTACACAATTGTTTATGTATGCTTGATGACTGGCAAGCAGTAGGCATGTGTGTGTGTGTGTGTGTGTGTGTGTGTGTGTGTGTGTGTGTTAAACAGAAATATCACCGCAAACATGTGAGTAACATGTTGGTCTATGACCTTACAATAACTCAGCCATCACTAGGCAATGGGGATATTTGAACTTCATTATCATCTTGTGAGGGCACCATTGTATCTGTGTTCTAGCATTGCCCAAGACATTGTTGTATAACATGCATTGTGCATGTTATATGTTTGAACTGACTAAGGCATACCCCTAACATAGATTCATTTCTTAGAAGTAAATGATTAGAACCATTCTTCTCTAAAGATCCATTGTGTATGGTGGATGGTTGTTAGGATAACATGATACACAGACCTTTGTATAGGACACTTTGGACATAAAGTCTTACTCTATAAATCAAAAAACAATAGCTTGACATTGGAACAGAGGTCTGACCCCTTCCTTCTACAGTTGAGCTGATGACCCTGTCCATTAGTGTGTTCACATAGTCATTTCAGAAAGAACAAAACTGACCAGAAAATAAAGGGCCATGCAATGGAATTTTACTCACAGTAATTGTTTCAGAAAAGCCCCAATTCTGTGTCCATTTCCTGTGTCATGGCCTGGTGATGGTCAATTTTAACCAATCTCACATAAGAAATGTGAAGCCAATATGACATAGTATGGCTTTGTTCTAGCATACATTACTAGGAGATGATGGACTTTCCAGTCTCTTGAATTTTTCCTCTAGTTTATTAGTATATATTAATTGTTCAAAATTGTGGGTTTCAATGTAATATTTTATACATGTATATATCACACTTTGACATGTTACTACCTAATTACTTTCTTCCATCTCTCACCTCCTGTTTGGATCCTGCATCTTCTCAATACTCTGTATTATTCTTTTATTTCCTCCTTCTCTACCTAGTTCTTCCTCTATTTCCTCTTCCCCTCTTCTCCCTCTTCCTCCTCCTACATACCTTCCACATATGAAAGCACACAGTATTTGTCTTTCTCAGTATGGCTTATTTAACTTAACATGATATCCAGTTACATCTTTTTTCCCCTGGAAATTACCTAGTTTTACTCTTTATGACTAAATGAATCTTCACTGTATAGGTATACTACCTTTTCTTCATACATTCATCTATCTTTTGATGGATATCTAGGCTGGTTCTATAAGTTAGTTATTGTAACTAGTACCTGAGTTCTAGCTCTTGATTTTTCCCAAGAGTCTGATGCTGGTGTGGTACTTGCACTGCCAGCCCTGGCTGACACTCCATCAGGGTATGCTGTTAGTTGATGTTTGTCAACTTGGACTTAGCTATCCTGGGTGGATCAAAGCTGCTCAGGATGCAGGCTTCTAGAGCTTGCTTTCCCAAATGCTACCCAAGCCTGCAGACACCCTAAGGTATGGTTTTGATTAATACCTTGAACATTTTGCAGTGAGCTTCTTGGATAAAATGACATTACTCAAAAAACAAAACAAAACAAAACAAAACAAAAAACAAAACAAAACAAAACAAAACAAAAAAACAGCTTCCTGCCAAGATCTTCCATAAAATGCTTAACAGAAACTGCCATGTAAACATTCGGCATATGTGGCTTTTCTGCTGGTGAGGTGTTCACTGAAGGGCTCATTTGTCTAGAAAGGTAGGACATAGGGATTGGCAATTTATTGGCTGCACTTAATTGAAGTGAGTGTAGAGAATAATAAACAAGTATTAGAAATTTGCAAAAGGATTCAAGTACTTACTGGCTCTGCTGGGGGAAGAAGGGGACAGGTAAGAAATTGGGGAGATGTTCTTTTTTTAAGGTAATGCTGAGGCTGTTGTTCAATTATTCTTTCCATTTTGAAAGGACATTGACTATAAGACCATCAGGATTTAGGAAAGTGACTTCCTAAGTATCCATTTCTAACTTAAGCAAAGATGTAGTTACAAAAACTACCAGCCCTTTCTCTGTTCTTCTCAGATGCTTTGTGGGTGTGAAGAAGGATAAGGGAAGGAATAGGATCCAATTCTGATATGACCCAGATCAGCCAAGCCCATCCCAAAGCAGGTGCCCAAGATCAAAGGGCATCTAGAAACAAAATCTGTATTCACCAGTGCCATGACATATACTTGAGGGATGCTTTGGGGCTCACTTCTGACATGGACAGGAGGCTTAGGAAGCTGCTGAACCCCCTCAGAATAACCAGCACCCCCTCAGCACCACCAGAAACCCCTCAGAATCATTCTCAAATTTGATGTAGAAAGCTCTGGATTTGACAGTTGACCATAGGGTGTTGTGTATGGAGCACTCATGCCTCAGTTAGCCTGAGGGGGTCTGTGTATTGATTGGCATCTATTGACTACCTCTGCACAGATCAGGTGACATTATGGGACTTACATCATCCTGAGGCATGCTTTCAAAGGGATTGATCTGGAATAGGGAAACATGAGACACCATACAAGAGTCTACTGAATTTCTGACAATAGAGGAATGGGTCAATGGAGACTGTAGTAGTCAAGGAATCCTTCAAAAGAGATAATGTAGGGATGATGAGAACATGCAGCAGAAAGGTGGATCTTGCCTCCTTACATAAGCAGCTGGGGTTCGGATTCTTACCTGAGGTTATTACCTTGAATTTGTAAGTGAGTACTTACCTGAAGTTCCCCTCCTCATGCTGCAGGAGGATGGCTTCTGTCTATTCCTTATGACCTCGATTATTAGTTCTTATTTGCTTCTGCAGGCTTAGAGAACCCAAGGCCCAGGGTCTATTCTCTCTGTTTACCTTGAGCTGCCACATTTGATCTCTCTAAGGTTTCCCTGGACCATTTCAGTGACAAGAGGGAATTTTTCTGGTGGAGTTAGAGACTGTATTTTTAAAATGTAAGATATTAAGGAAATAAGACAACCACTACAAGATTTTGAAATTTGACAGAAGCAGGCAACATTTTCCATCTTCCTGATGAAACTTTGCCCAATTTCTTGGACCTTTAAATACCAAAGATAAGCTTAGCTTTCTGGCTGTCGGAGAAGGGGCTTGCATAGAGATCTGTGGAGGCTCAAAGTGACACCTGCATAGAGGCTGCCAGGGATTGGAGTTTCAAGTCCAAATCCCCCCTTTCCCTAATTAGCCTGATGCTAACCCTTTGCTGCAAGATCTGGCTTCAGTAAATCCAGTTGTATTAGTACATTTAGCTTCAGGACTCTTCCTTGTGATGTGATCTTCTGAAGGTAAGTTCACTTCTCTGAATTCCAGCTCTTTTCTTTGTAATGTCAGAACAAATGTCATCTAGACCCCAAGAGGGTTTGTAGGTCTCACAATTAGTTTTGTGACATGACTTAGTGCCTGCAGATTTTACAGAGCACCATCCAAAGAGTGTTTCAAATATGTTGAGAGGAATATGAGGCAGCATTAACAGTGACTCATTAATTGCACATGCAGACAGTGCAGTGCAGTGCTTTCACCAAGGACCAGGAGAGAGAGAGAGAGAGAGAGAGAGAGAGAGAGAGAGAGAGAGAGAGAGAGAGAGAGAGATGGTAGAGGTAGACTTGAAGGATCAAGAAAATTCTATAATTCTTTGATTCCTCCTACATCGCCAAATGACAGTGGGATAAGAGGGTAGATTTCAGGTATCTGCAATACTACAGATTTTGCCGCACACACATTTTGTGAGGACCCCATTAGATTCTAGCCATATCTGATTTCTATAGTAGCCACATTTTAAACTTAATTTTAACCTTTAACAATTGCATGCATATATATTGTCTTAGGGTTTCTATTATTGTGAAGAGACCATGACCATGGCAACTCATATGTGGAATACATTTGATTGGAGGTTAAGTCCATTATCATTATGGCACAACATGGTGTCATACAGGCAGACGTGGTGCCAGGAAAGGAGCTGAGAGGCCGACATCTTGACCCAAAGGCAATTGGGAGTGAACTGAGACACTGGGTGTAGCTTGAGCATAGGAAACCTCAAATCTGGCCCCTACAGTGACACATTTCCCCCAACAAGGCCATACCTACTCTAACAAAGCCATGCCTCCTAATAGTGCCACTCCCAGTGAGCTTATGGGGGCCAATTACATTCAAACGACCACATATACAATGTTTTGTGATAATCACTCCCCCAAACCTTGTCTTTTCCTACTCCCACTGACTCCCCAGTCCCCTAACTACTTTCATGCCTTATTTTTTGTACAGGTGGCCACAGCTGCTGTGTGTTTATGATTGTAATGGCCGTGAAATGTCTAGAAGATACTATTTTATAGCTGCCTTCTCTGTTTGTTTTTTTTTTTTTTTTTTTAAACTCAAATTCTTTCCACTCCCTCTTCCACAAAATTCTATAGGCCTTAGAGATGGTGGGAAAGGTACTGAGAACCCACTAGTAGTAACTTATTGTCAGCACTTAGGCAAGTTAAGAGTCTCTGCATTAACTCTTCCCTGCTGCAATGAAGCTTCTCAGACAAAGGTTGAGAGTGACGCTAGTCCATTGGCATCAAGATAAATATTTAGGAAGCAATTTGGATACGTGTTAACTTAGCAAAATATAAGTAGTGTCTTCTCCCCTAGGGCTTGTGATTCCCCTCATCACAGGCACAGGGGTTACAGCATCAGGATTTATTCTATCTCATGGAACAGGCTCTACTGGATAGTTCTATAAAACACTGTTCAGTGAATATCATTTTCCTTTTTTTCCTTTTATTTAAATGCTAGAGACACATTTTCTTCAGCTTTGATGACTCTTGAGGGTAGATTTTGGTCCCTACAGCCTCTGAAAATCTTTTCCATGGTCCAGGAGCTAGGTCTGATTGACAGGAGAAGAGTTCAATAAAGGAACTGAATTTAGGGGAGGGGAGTTCAGAGTCACCAATAAGGGTTATGCATCCATAACCAGAACCTGGAAACCATAGAAAGCCACAGCATCCATGAGCGAGACAAGAGAACATATGACTTCTGGCATGACAGAACATGACAACTGGGTAAGACCTCATGTTGCAGGAGGAGTTAATAGCACAGGAGACAGGGCTTAGGTAGAAACAGATAAACTCAGAACAAAAAAGGTGTGAGAATTCAAATCTAATGGAGGCACAATGTACAGCCCACCTCTCTCCCTGTCTTCTTGACTTTTCATCTGGTGCTTCCTGTGACAGAAATAAAATAGATGTACAGCCAGGCTTGGTAGCTGACAAGGGCTATGGGAAACAGCATAATCACCACAGAAAGCAGATATTAATATACCTGGAAAAATCCATCAATAGAATTCAGCAGTCAGTGTTTTTGTAGAGCAAAGAGCCCCAGACATCCAAATAAACATATTCCTGCAAAAAGTGAATGAAAGAAAAGAAGGAAGAAAGAAAGAGAAAGGAAAGCAAGAAATGAACAAAAACCAGGCGTCAAGTATCTTCTGCCCCCTAGTTGAGGTCATCTTTCAGATATCCTGACACTCTTCTCCTTTAGCCAGGTCTGATGATTATCATGTTAAGTGACCAGAGGCTGTGTCTGTACGTTACTGGCTTCTGGTCATCTATAGAGTTCAGAAGAAACAGAACCTCGGTTCTCTTCCGGGGTGACTGCGATCAACTTCCAGTGAGAGCTAACATGGGGAGGGGAAAGCCAGGAAACAAAGGCCTGGTTTCATTGCTTCTAAGCCTCGCCTGTGGTCTGGACAGACCTGCTTGACCTGCAATAGAGCACCTTCTGAGAAAGTTGAGAAATTTCATTTTACTGAGTGGGAGCTCTGGGCCTCTGCCATTTACTGAAATTGAATACTCTTGAGCATCTTTCACTGTCTGCTTAACATTTTTTCATTGCCACACATGAATTTCTCTAGAAATCACTGAGGCCATCGTCATGCTGTGGAAACATAGTTAAATGAAATACTTGGAAGAAATGCTAAGCTGCAAATAACAAAGGGTCATGACTACCTCCATCTCATTTTGCAGGTTGAACAACTGCACAGAGCTCCACAGTAATGGTGAAGATAGAGACAGGAATGTGTTGAGAGTGGTTGAGAAGCTGGCTGGCCATTGACAAGTGGCTCAGTAAGGTCATCAGGACACCCACAGGAGACTCCTGGATGCTTTCACTGGCAGGTGGATGTTTTCTGAAAAACAAACTGCCCAACATCATTCCACTATACTCAAGGGTCTGTGAGCTCCGCCTCAGCCTCTCCCATTCTTCACAGACGCTCCAAGAAGAACGGCACGTTCCTATCAGCTCACGGAGTTCAGGTGGCAGAGTTCTGAGATTCATGTTCAATGACTCAGGCTGCTTCAATATTCACAACTTCACCACGAAGCCAAACACTCTCTGCTTGCAATAATGGAAAAGGAGTTGGCCTTTTGTGGGAACTGACTGCAAACTAGTCATTGTTTTGAGCAATTTACATTGACTAATTGAGTTCTCAGGCACACCCTATGAGATAGCTACTCTTACTATGTCTGGTTTTCCTCATGAGGAACCTAAGCTAAGAGGTCAGGTGGTTTGCTCAAATTCACAGTGTTAGTAATTAGATATGCTGAAATTTCAGTTTAAATAGTTTATTGTTCAGCTCTCTTTCTTGACTGTGGAGCCCTGGTGCTTCTTGTGGCAATATTCCCTTAGCCTTTTGTCATATTACCATATCACTAAAGACTACTTTCTTTCCTCTAACACATAGCTCCAATTAACTCCTGTCTATTTCACAAAACAAGAGGGATTAGTCTTGGCATTAATGTGACTGATTAGTCTCTATTCTATGTCATCTTCAGCCTCTAATTGTGGCCCCAGAGTTGACAGATGAATAGGCTTTCACCAGCCCCTTAACTGGACAGCTTAATGCTGAGTACAAATTGCAACCTTGAACCTCTCAGTTCAAAGTGTACTCATTTGGTTGGACCAGTAAACATTACACCATGTTCTAAGGCGCTGTAGAATTTAGCCAAGGTTTTCCAGGAAGAACATCATTTAGCTATTGGTAAAATGTGAGAAAGCGTAATATCTATAGCAAAGCTGTTCCCCCACCCCACCCCCACGCACATGGCGCTGTTAGAAAACCACAGTACTTTCTCATCTATCATAGCTGAGAAACAGAAATTTAGCTAAGGGCTTGCCTCAATTGAAAAGCCAGGAACTCTGAGGTTGTTAGCTTGGTTGGCTCTGTCTCCAGTTAGCTGTATTGTCCTTGGTATTGTCCCCAACTCCCTCATATCTGCAGCACATAGGCTGGGTTAGATTCTTTAGTTCTTTATCAGCTTTAAAATTTTGTAACTTATTAGGATGTAAGCAAGTTGGTCCTAATTGAGGTGTTTTGTAGATGGAAGTTTAAAAATGGATTTAAATCAGAAAATTAAGATCAAGAAATTAAAAAATAAGAATAGAATTAAAGGTAATAAAGAGCAGCAGGAAAGATGCCCTGAGTACCAAAGCTGAGCAGTCACTAATAAGTGTTTAGAATCCTGCAATCCCCAGTGATGCAGCTAACATCAATTGGAGACACCATGAACTACGTGCCACAGCCTTTTAACCTTTACCTTCAGAGCTTTCTGCTCGTAAGAACATGCTGTTTCCAAGTGAAGCCCACCTGGTGACTCATGGACTTGGTGGATTCAGAACATCTGGGTTGCTAAGACAGGAAGGCACTTAGCACATCAGCCAGGATTCCTGACATTCAACTCAGTACATTGTCCGTGCATCATTCCACTGCTGCTAACAGCAGTAACTCTTCACCCTACCATACAGACAGGAGTCAGTGGTATAGACTTCTTTTTATAAGCACAATGCTCTTGGTTCCCTTTATCCTTGTGGAGAAGTAGGAATGGTAGAATTGTTGCCATGGCAATGGTAAACGATGCTGGAATTGTTCAAGATTTTGCCCCAGAGAAACTACTAGCTAGTGGAGAGCTGTACCTGTGCTTCCTTCGGCTTTCTGGCACTGTGACAAAATATCGAAGGAATTAATGGAAGAAGGAAAGACTGATTTGGGTCGTTGGTTTCAGAGTTTGCAGTCCTTGGCTCTATTGTTTATGGTCATGTGTAGTGTGAATTCTAATTGGTCTTAATAATAAAAACCTGGAATCAGATAGAGGGGTAAAATGCTGAAAGATTAGGAGACAAAGGAGCAAGCCACAGCCACCTCTTAACTCGCCAGCTCCTCTCCTCTGGTGAGGCTGGACATAATTGCAGAAAGATGTGGTAGGAAAAAAAAAGATTCTTACCTAATGGCAGCCATGGGGGGAGAGAGAGGGGGAAGAAGAGGAAAGGAAAAGGAGAGGATTGACTGGGGGTGGGGAGGAGGAGGGAGAAGGAGAGGGAATATAGCTCCAGCGTGGATGACCCTAAGGACCTAATCCTCTCAATGATCTCCCATGTATTTGTTTCCACCATCTCTCAACAGTCCATTAAAGATGACTCCATTAAAGGCTAAAACCATTGCTTACAATCCAATCACCTTCCAAAGACCCTACCCCTGAATACTGCTGCATGGGGTCGGGGTGGGTGGGAGGTGGGGGGATCTGAGCCATCCATCGGAATCTGAATCTCAGCTTGGTGACACCAGGCAACCGGTGCTTGCCTAGTGACATTGTGGTGCTCGGGGCTCCAAGGGAATCCAGTGGTTTATTCTGATGTGGTTCATGTTTCTCAGGAGATGAAGTCAGTGCAGGCTGTTCAAGACAGTGTAACTGTACATGTCTCAGTGACTGACTCAGGGAACTTCTGGGAGCAGAGTGCTTGAGGGTGCCCTCACATTACTGTTACCAGAGACTTGAGCTTGGACACTTAGTATCTCAGTCAGATTTTTTTGTTGTTGTTGTTAATTAAAAAAAATTCTTCTTCTTCTTCTTTTCTTCTTCTCCTCCTCCTCCTCCTCCTCTTCCTCATCCTTCTTCTTCATCATTATATTATAATTTTGTGTGTGTGTGTGTGTGTGTGTGTGTGTGTGTGTGTGTGTGATATGTGCATGTGTGGTATGTGTTTATAAATGTGACCAGGTGTGTATGGAGGTCAGAGGATAACTTTTGGGACATCCCAGATTGTCAGGTTTGAGGCAAACATCTTATATGTCCTGGGTCACCTGAAGTACCCTTCCTTTTGGGGTTAATTTTTAAAGTTATTTTATAAAACAGGTTTCATTATGGCTTTTCATACCGATATGTCATTATACTTTGCTCTCATTCGCTCTTTTCCTCACTGCCTTCCACTGTTCTCTCCCACCTGCTGGTCTCCTCCTTCTCTCCCCCAAATTGTTTTAGAGAGGGTACTACAGGCTGCTAAGAATAATACATATTCATATCTGTTTAATGTAATATGCTATAGTTATTTCTGAAGTCTGGTCGACTGATGGTGTACTTAGAATCTGTAGTTTACTTGTTGATTTTACTTGCACGGCCCATTTTAAGATAGAAGTGGGGTGTTGATAAACTATAATTGTATGAGGGATTATGTGGCCTTTTGTATCCATTAGTGATTTGGATACACAATGATGAAAATAGGCACCCTAACATTTGGTGGCTATGTATTTACAATTATTATATTTTCCTGATATTTTTTCTTTATTAATTTGTAGTGGTCTCCTTTATTTCTTCTGGCTCACTGCAGTATGAAGCCTACTATTATAGTTATAATAGCTATAACAAGTTGTCTTCATATCCAATTTGCTTGATATACTGAGTTCTGTTCTTTTGTTTGTTGTATTTCTTGATTGGTTGGATTATTATTATTATTCTATACTCTCCTGTGCCCCAGATATCATTAGAGGAATTACCAGTTTACTGTTTTGGACATTGTCCTAGTTTTAGGTCAACTTGACACAAGCTAGAGTCATTAGAGACGAGGGAGCCTCACTTCAGGAAATGCCTCCATAAGACCCAGCAGCAAGCAAGCATTTTCTTCATTAGTTATTGATGTGGGAGGGCCCAGCCCATTGTGGTTCTTGCTTCTATAAAAAAGCAGGCTGAGCAAGCCATAGGCAGCAAGCCAGTATGTAGCAGCATCCTTCCATGGCCTTTGCACCAGCTCCTGCCCTTCTTTGAGGTACATCCCTCACTGGTTTTAATGATGAATGGTTACATGGAACTATGAGCGAAATAAACCCATTCCTTCCCAAGTTGCTTTTGGTCATGGTGTTTCATCACAACAATGATAACCCTAAGACAAACATGATGAATTTTCTCGTAGTTCCTTCTTGTTCATCAATTTTTCTAATAAAATACATTATTTCCTGTGCTCTTCCACTGGGGACTCTGTGTATAGTATTCCTCTAAGTGTTTTTCTGGAGTCCTGGCTTGGTTATCACTACTTTCCTTAGTTTGTACTTTAACTCAAATACCCCATTTCTCCATCAAGTTTAAAAGATTGCTTTGCCAGATTTAGTAGTCACAGTGGTAGCTGTTTGCTCTCATGAGATGAAGTACATTGTTCTATCTTTCCAGGCTTTTAGAGTTTCTGGTGAGGGATCTGATGCTGTTCTCACCTATTTGCCTTTGAAGATGAGTCTGCAGCTTTCCTTTATAGATTTGATATTGTTTGTTTTATATTTTTGATATACCTTGACCACAGTACTCTGTGGAGGGTCTTCTTCATTCAGTCTTTGCAATTAGGTAAAACTTCCCATTATGTATCATGCAAGTCCTGAGACTCAGACTGATTTTTTTTTTCTCTGAGTTAATGAGATTTTAAAGCTGCTTTAGCTCTTTTGAGCACAGCAGGGACCTTTCATCAAATGTAGCTGTGGGAACCCTTTCCCTGGACCACATTGCTACTGAAAATGTCATCAATCAATCAACAAATATTTCTTGGGACAGCAAGTTGAGAATTAGATGAGGTCATGGATGTGGCAACTGAGAAGGCAGCATGGTACAGAGGAAGGACATGGGCTTTGGGGACATTCATAAATACGCTTGAAGCTTAGTACTATGTCTTAAGAGACGTATAAGCTTGGCAGAATCCTTTAAGTTCACTAGTCTCTGAAGTTCTGTCTGCAAACTAGGATAAGTAGTTACCTCCTCATGGGGGAAAGCCCCAACTTTCTGTCTCTGTCAATATGTAAAAAATTAAGAAGATAAACTAGGCATGGTGGCACATTCCTTTGATCCCATCCCGAGAAGACAGAGGCAGGCAAAATTCTTTGCGTTCAAGGCCAGCCTGGTTTGGACAGTGAGCGCCAGTCCCCTTTAAGGCTCCATGGTAAGAACCTGTTTCTTTCCCATTATTAATGTATTTATCAAAATATAGTGAATTAAAATGGGATGAATCTTCACCAAGTGTCAGCTAATCATTTTTTAAGTCTCTGATATAGCACTTGGCAGTGGGAAAGTGAGCAGAAGCATGACTTCTTCTCTCCTTGAAAGAGGTAAGAAAAACTGACAAATGAGGTAAGGTAAAGAAAGGTATAGAAGTTGGAGTGATGGGGATGGCATGCATTGGGTAGAAGAGAACAAGCCATAATTGGAGAGAAGAATTTTAGGTTGTGGAATTGTAGAAGGAAGGGTTGTGGATTTTATATAAGGCAGCATGAAGACTACGGTGGCCTGACTGGACACGAAGTGAAGGGAAGCAATAAAGAATGCAGGAAGAAGGTTATTTGAAACCAAGTTACCGAATTTACTTATTTTTTGCTACCTAGTAGGGAATGGTTTAAGTGTTTTCAGTAGGAGGGCGATAAGACTGGGAGCTGGAACTGTTAACATTTCTTCTGTATCAAATTCCCATGGAGTTGTTGGCACAGAGCTGATGTTTGTGGATACTCAGTGATAATATATGAAATAATGGATAGATGTTTATGGAGGACTAGTCTGGCCATGGTGTGTGTAATGCTGACAGCTAAATGGATGCAGACTCTCAACACTGGATTCTAAAGAACTAGCCTTGGTCAATGGAGACAATGCTGAACGATTAATGAGGCAAACTTGGGCAGCCTGGGCTTGTGGTTGGATTTGGGTGTCCCCATTGATTTAGGCTCAATAAAAATACTTATCTCTTTTCATTGATAGTTTCAACTTGTGCTTTTGGAAATATGATATATATGAATGCCTGTAGAAAAATATATAATTTATTCATATTTTTGGCCCTGACACTTGCAGTTTTTCTCTTTCATATATATGTATGAATAACTATTGAGAATGTGCATTTGAATGCATATGCATGCACGCACACACACACACACACACACACACACACACATACACACATCACACACACACAGAGAACTATATATGTCACAAAAAAGACATGCCATAATATATATAACAAATGAATTAGTAATAACCTATATGGTAATCTTAATAAATTGTATTTTGATATAATTTCCATAAAATAAAATGTAAGACTTAAAGTCTAGTGCTTATTGAGATTTAAAAACTTTTAATTCTATATCATTTTAAAAGATAGTAGAATCATGCTAATGCAGGCTAAATTCTTAATTGAAAAGTTGGAATTCAGAAGTACTCCGAATTAAATTAAAAAAAACCTTGTTGAATGCAAACGTAATTCTACAACTAGAAAATTCCTTCCCATGCAGCCTTCTTTTATGCCCAAAGTTTTAAATGCATTCTGTATGATTACCTTTAGGCTACACTTAAAAGGTATATAACAACACCAATGAATTTTGTGTTGAGACCCCTTATGATAATTTATATATAGCCAAATAAACTAATGTGAAAGAACCCAAAATCTCAAACATTCTAGATGAGGGCTATTGAATTTGTATTGTTCTGTAATTTGTTCAGGCATTCAATAACATGTGATGGACCTTTTGTTCACACCACTTAGATTTTCTAACTGACTCATGGCTTCCCATTATGGGTTACCACCATTACTTAACTGTTTCTCTGTAGGTGGATGCAGAGGTTCCTTTCACCTTGCACAATGGAGCTGGAGTGACAAAGAGACATTGTCCACCTGAGACATTTTCATTACTATTTTTTCTAGATTGTATTCCTAGAAGTAGAGTCAATTAGATGAAAAAACAATAGGGCCTTAAATATTGTCTTCTGAAAAGATTATAGCAATTCAAGCCCTATAGTACAAAAACATACCTTATTTCCACTGCTTAAAAAAGTTGCAGACATTATCACATTTTAAAATGTTTGCCCATCTAATGGGTGAAAAGTGATACCGTTCAGTTGCTCTAATTTGCATTTCCCAAACTGCTAGAATGGGTGAATATTAATTATGTTTATTGTTCATTTCTCTGTCTCCTGGGAATGGCCTTTTCTCACATTCATTTCCTTAAAACCTGCTTTTCTTCAGATTATTTGTTTATTGGAACTCTGTTTAATTAAAACGCTTTATTATTTTTCACTTAAAAAATTTTATTATTTTAAGCATATGAATGTTTTGACTGCCGATATGTCTATGCAGCTTGTGTGCAGTGCCTGGAAGCCAAAGAGGCCATTGAATCATCTGGAGTTACAGGTGGTTATAAGCCTCCATGTGGGTGCTGCAAATGGAACCTGAGTCCTCGAGGGACAGGCAGCCATGCACTTAGCTGCTGAGTCATCTCTCCAGCCCTTGGGATTCCTTGTATAGCAGGTCCTTATTTTTTCCCACTAGATGTCCAAGTTAATAGGCTATGGCACTATATAGGCATCGCCAGGGGCATCTAGTTGTGACGGGGAATCTGGTGCAGTGGCTCAGGGATCGGACTGAAGATCTGCATGTTCTGAGAGACTTCCAGGGACTTCTAGTGCTGCTGGTCTACATATAGTACCTTGAGTAACAAAGTCTCAGTTTATGAGTCTCACCTGGTACAATTTCACCATGATCATGAACAATGTGTGGTATGTTTTTCTTCTGTTAAATAAAAACAGTAAGAAGGTTCAAATGAAAATGGTATGTGTGGAAACCAGAAACAACAGGAGTTTTGCAGGTGACAGGGAGTCTTAATTAGCATCTCTAAGGAACTGACAGCATGCTGTTGGGGTGGGAAGAGAGAAGGCCTTGGGTCTTGAGTTCAAATTCTACTGCTACTTAGCTTTAAGCCCATAGGAGTGCAGTTTCCAACTTCATGTATAGAGACAAGAAAGGAACACATCAAGACAGCAATCTCTACTTTGGTTTTGGTAATTTCAGAGATCAAATGAGAACTATTGATATGCTTTATGAATTCTAACATATTGAAAGTAGTGGTTGTTGCTTTTGCCCATTGAAAGCTGTTGGGATTCTGAACAGCAGCTGCTGAGTACATGGATGTTTAGTACTGCCAATGTGTATATTAAAGCCAGAGTGCTTAGGGAGCTTGTTTATGACTCCTCCAATTCTTAGTTGGTGAACTACCCACCTCAGAGCTGAGTTTGCCATGGGTCTATGTGAATCACCTGGACTTGATTTTCATGGTAGGAAATACATTATAAGCTGCCCTCATTCTATATTCTGAATGTATTGATGTTAAACTGAACGATTCTGAAGCTATACTTTAATGGTTCAGTTGTTTTGATATTTTAAGTGTATGCCCCCATCAACATCATACCCCTATACATACAGAGATAAAATATGATTACTCAGTACTTACAACAATTACAGTATAAGTAACATTTAGAATGTGTAGTGTTCTAGTTGGATATCTATTGAAGACAGTGGCAAGCCTTTCACTAAATGTTTCTTCTTTTCCCATAACATGGAACCAGGCAATGTTCCCCAGCCTTTTGTATTCAGATGATTAAGTTCTGGGCGATGGGTCATGAGCAGGAATCTTGTGTGCAATTTTGTGTTGTGGACTATTTCAAAATATATTTTTAATTATTATTTGATAATTTCATTGCATGTAAATGGTATATTTTGGTTATATCCACTCTCTATTCCCTGCTCCAGCTCCTCCTAGGTCTTGACCCACCACATCTCTCTCCCAACTTACCTTGCCATTTTTATACATATGGAGTCTAAATAGTGCTTCCCCTATGCTTATGGCTAATGGGTCACTCACTGCCTACCAAGGCAACCTACCAAGGACCACATATGGGAGGCCAATGGCTCTTTCTTCACCAGTAGCAGCCACTGCCAATAGCTCCTCAGTTAGGAGTGAACCCTGTAGGCTCCTTCCATATTTATGGTGGAATTTTAAGTGGTTTGGTCTTGTAAAGGGGTCCTATAGGCAAAGACAACTACCAGGATTTCACAAATGCAACAACCCAGTCATGTCCAGAAGATACTGTTGCACAGCAGCCTTCCCCAAACTTGGGTTCTTAAAATATTTTTCTTTTTGCCCACAATTGCCCTTCTCTGGTTTTCTGTGTGCTGGCTAAATATAGAGGACTTCATGGCCCCAGAAGAGAACTTCACATGTGGAAAGATTGTGGTTCTCTGTATCTAAGGTAGAAGGCTTGCTTGTAAATCTCTATCACCTATTTTAGAATTTAGGTGACCAAATTATTTATGCAAATCATACTTTTGGCTTGCTTATTAGGTAAAGTTACTTCAAATAATGCACTCTCTAACTCATGTAGATCATTGGGAAACTCATTTACTAATATTACAGTTCCCAACTAATCTATTGTTTATATATGACACTTAAGTGGAAGAAAATAAAGAAACCTACCATTCTCTGATGAGAACATGGTTGGAAAGTCTTAGCTTGAGAAGCAGAGTATTCAACATATAGGCAACTTCTAGTTGTCCTTCATATCAAGGTTTTTCTGTCTTTCCATGAACAATTTTCATTAAGCTTAGAAATCAGACAGTGTTAGCTAGTCAAAGTGCTAATAATAAGAGTATGAGTACTCAGCCCTAAATATGGCAGCTGTGCTAATCCTTTTCTTCCACTAAAACTCAGAGAACATCATGGAAGAGAAGGAGGAAAGAATGTAAATCCCCAAGGTTGGGGGAAGGCTATTGTGATAATAGTGTCTTCTGGACATGGTATGGTTATCTTGCTCATGAAATAACAGAAGCCATGATTGCTTGCAGAAGACCTTTACAAGATCAAGCCAGCCAAAATCTCAGCATAAACACAGATGATCTCCAGGCCTTACATCATAGTTAGAAGCTATTGACGGTGGACAGTTGCTTCGAGAGTGCCCTAGGTAGCTTCAAACTATTAACTTGAAGCAAACCTACTGTCACTTGGGAAGAAGGAACCTTAGCAGAGTCTATCATTAGACTGGTTTGTGGGCATGACTGTGGGGACTTTTTTTTAAAATTAATGATTGATGTGCCCACCATGGGCAGTACCATGCTTTGGTAGGTGATCCTGGGATGTATAAAAAGTTGATGGGCAATGAGAAAGGGAGCAAGCCAATAGGCAGCATCTCTCCATAGTTTCTGCTTCAGTTCTTGATTCCAGGGGTTCCTGCCGTAGCTTCCCTGGATGATGGACTGTGACCCATAAGCCAAATAAACCCTTTCCTTTTAAAGTTTGTTTTGGTCACGGCGTTTATTGTAGTGATGAAAAGCAGTCATTCTTTATTGAGGATGTGGCCATGGGTAGTTTCCCATACTTCAGTGGATAGCCCTGAACCCATGCACAAACTTGCAGTGCTAAATGTATTTAGTGAGTTATTTAAAAAAAAAAATGAAATGAAGTTGGGATGGGAGTATAGCTGTGAAGGCCATGGTTTAAATCAGAGGGGAGATAGAATCATATTTTATTGTATAGGTCTACTAAATTCTCAAAATTAAAGAAATTTAAAAGAGTTACAAGTTATAATTAGAAAAATAAGTAAAGTGACATGGTGCATGAAGGAAAGCAAAAGAAATAACATAGTGAGAAATGGTTGAGAAAGCCACACATGGCCTTTCCTCTTAATTCCTTTCTTTCTGCCTAGGCCTGGAACAAGATGCCTATTCTTCAGAGAGTAAAAACTGAGTGAAAGTCATGTAATGTTTCCATTGATGTTTTTGGCAGTGATGATGAAAATTCTAGACTGAAATGATATTGTATGAAGTCTGGACTAATTGCCATGCTAAAGTAGAATGGATTTCCTCTCTCTTTGCTGTCTGGATCAATTCTTGGAGGAGTGAGAGAATTTGGTCTCTGTTGAAGCAGCACGTTGTAGTGATAACATGTAAGAGAACAGTCTGGCTCACCAGGCGTTTCCCACTTACCACTAATGTGAGCTTCAGGAGAGCTTTTGAAAAATAAATAGAGCTTATTGAGGGTTGTCAAAAAAGGTTCCAGATTCCATTGAGCAAAAGCGGAATGTTTAATACTCCACTGTAAAAATAAAATAAAAATAAAAAACCCTCCTTGGAATTCTGAATCCCACCTGTTAAATTATTTGTCCTTCAATAGAAGGAGGAATGAAAGGCGTATGTTTAACATCATTTTGGACCAATTTTACATGGCAGGAAACCAAGGTAAATACATTTTTTTTTCTGATATAATTGTTGATATTAGTTCAGCTCATGTGATGTCATGTGATGCAGACATAGCTGTGTGAACCAATTCACTTGAACCTGTCCTCAGCTGGAGTCGGAATATGATAATGGAAAAGCCTAAAGAGTGTAAACGCCTACCGTCTGGGAACCCTTGATATTTGAGGGAATTCCAGCCTTAAGCATTATGCATGCTATGAGAGTTTCCTTCAGAGTCTTGGCTTGATTCTCATTTGTACCCATATACATTTTGAGACATTTATCTTATTTCCTCACCTGGGTGTGTTTGGATGATTTTTAAAAAATTATTCACTTATTTTTAATATATTCTAAATAGAAATAAAGTGACATCACTTTCTTCCCCCCAGCCCCTCTCATGTCCTCCCTCAAGTTGATAGCCTTTCTTTGGTTATTGTACATTCATGTGTATTCACAAATTTCTAAAGACAATCTCCAAGTCCATTGTTGTTGTTTGTGTGTATATATCATGTAGAGGCTGAGCACTCTGTATTAGACACTCAGTAAGGGGGCTCATGCCTGAGGGAGGCTAATTACCCCTTTGCCAGCCGTCAGTCAGTAGTTGTCACTTTCTGTGATGGCTCCATGGATTTAGGACAAGGAATTAAACACAATACACAATCATGCTGGGTGGTTTCAGTTTTATAAGCCATGTGCACGAGTGTCTGGGGATTGGTCGTCAGAGGTTTTGGGGAATCCTGATGAGTTCCCTTTTCTTGAAAAATTTACAATCATGTCTTTTTTCCCCCCTACATTCTGCTAGGTTGTCATTTTTTTTTTTTTTTTTTTTTTGTGTGTGTGTGTATCAGTAACAAGCAGATTACCGTGTTCTACTCCACAGATGAAGTGATAAGCAGGAAGACTGAAAGTGGGGAAGCAATTAGAACGTCAATGGGCGAAATAAATGGAACTGAGAAAAATAACCATTGTGTTTGATCTGTATAAGACTTCTGCTCATTCTCCAGTTTCACATAGAGACACATGCAGTTTACAAACACTAAATATTTTCTTTTAATTCTCTCCTTTCTCATTGATTTTCTTCTCTCTTGCTTTCTCTCCCTAGCTCTGTGCTTATCTTTAATACATGTTCATAAACTAATGTCTGTTCTTTCCCAGTAGTCTCCACATTTGCATATTTACACACATGCATTTTTTCTCTCCATATAATTTTTTAATAATCACCTTTTTTGTGCTTCTGCTGTAACAGTAGTTCCCAGGAACACATGAGTTTTGTTCTGATACTAACTCTCCAGACACATCTAGCCCATGCTATAGTGTATTCCTTCATTTGTTTATCCTACAAATATATTTTTGGAAAACGTTATGGTTATGCACAAATGGCTCAAGAATTCTGGCTACATTTGGTAACTGGATAGAGACCTAGACCTCAGTGAACCACAAATACTTAATGGCATAAGAAAGCATTGATGGGAGTCGAGAGCATGGGCATCTGGCCAGCCTGTAGGTCTCAGAGATGGTTCGTGTCACTAGAATTAATGCTTTGCTGCAAGAATATATTCTAAGTTGTTGGCTTGGGCTTAGGATGGGGAGGGGATCTGGCGTGGACAGGTGGAGTCAGGACACACAGAATGGTGCACCCCCACAGGAATGGCACACAACGACTGGACCTTACTGCTTAAGAGCTCCTTGACAACTATGACAGTGAAAGAGCTCAGAGGAAAATGTCTGTTGAGTCTAACTACAGAGGCACCTATATTTTGCAGAATTAATACTTGACAAAGCATTTCCACTACTTTCTTGGACCTTCACAACTAACCTGGCAGGTTAGGTATCTTTGCTTTTCCTTGGTGTGGATGCTTTGAATCCTCCAAGGTAGTATAGAGGGCCACCACTGGGAAGACCTAAGACTCCAAGGTCTTTTCTGGTCCTTTCCTTGACTCAACTCACTTCACTTGGACTTACTAAATTACCCAGAAACAACTTGGAGAATGAAGCAGCTGGTTGGTTTCTAAATTGCTGAAAAATCCCTTAAATCAGTGGTTCTCACCATGTGGGTCACGACCCCTTTGGGGTTGAATGACTCTTGCATAGGGGTCACCTAAGATGATCAAAACCTGTAGATATTTATATTATGATTCATGACAGTAGCAAGATTACAGTTGTGAAGTAGCAATGACAGTAAGCCTATGGTCGGGGTCACCACAACATGAGCGACTGTACTAATGGGTCACAGCATCAGGAAGGTTGAGAACTACTGACTTAAATGTGTGGGAATGCAGTCTGGAGTTTTAGGTGAGCCAATTTTTCCTGCTATTTGTCAGGATCACATATATGTGTGTTGGGGTTCCAGAGGTCCTCAAAAATAGTTATTCCTGAATACCAGACTAGTGCAGAAATCCTACCGCTGACAAAATCATCTGTTCAGCCAAGTGTCAGCTGTCCCAGCCTTCTGTTTAGGTCAGAGGTATTTACCTATAGGAGAGGAAGACAATAAGATGGAAGTCACGGGCAATATTTCAATATTTCAGCATGATTGATTGAGTTTGGAATTATTCCTCTCAGAGACCACATAGAAAACCCCTAAGGTACTATACATTTATGTGTTTATTTTAGGAGGACATTGGATTGGTAGTTGAATGTGGTGGGTTCACATATTGGAGAGAATGAAGCAGAAATAAGGACAGATAAGAAATGGGAGAGTGGAGAAAGATTTATTACTTGGGGTAGGTAAGGGTGGACATTATTTACCAAATAATACCTTTCTCAAAGGAAGGCATATTTTATCAGGGAATCCTATCCATATTCATATAAGCAAACACTTTGGGATGGAAACATTGCTGAGCACGTCCAGTTGAGGAGGATGTTCCTGCATATGCTTAGTTTAAAGTTCAAAATGGAGAGATGGTAGGCACATGTCGGGGAATGCTTAGCTCTAGGTCATGGGACACATTTCTGCAAGGCTAAATGGTGAGCAGGAACACTTGGACAGGCTCAGTTTGTGCCATAAAGATGGTACTGTGGAACATACCTGAACATGTTCAGTTCCTAGCAAGGTTTTCCCCTAAAACAACAATGACAACAGATAACCAAAAAGATGCTTTCTTTTCAGAATATCTTCATATACGAGTTTGCACCTAAAATTGGCCTTATTTTGTCATTAATAGATCTATAATATAATTTAGGAGAGCAGAGTAATGGCCACACTACATTGAGTGATTTTACCACTTGATTCTTGTGCTTCTGGGAAGGAGGCAGGGACCAGAGTCCCCAAGCAAAGCTTATATTGCAAAAGCACTGGAGAGTTTTCCTGGGCGTCAAGACTCTTCCACAGACAAGCTCGGAATTACTTCCCTCTTTTTTTTATAACTTATTTTTCCATGCAATGGTTTAACATAAAGACTCAGAAACAACAGAAAACACCAAGACAAATATTAAGAAATACAATTGAAGTAGGCGTGGTGGGCTTGAGTGCTGGAGGCAGGAGTTCAAGGCTAGCCTCATGCACACAGAGTTGAAAACAAGCAGAGAGATAGGAGGACATGACTCAGCTGTTGACCTTGTGCAAGGAACTTCACTGGTCCTTGTCTAAGCTCTACATCAGCCAGATGCAGATAAGACCAGCAAGTTGACTTATGATGATGAAATAATCAAATAATACAAAACAAAACCTTCCTTCTTCCCAAAGTCCTTCCTAACATAATAGATCCTGAGGGGCAGCATTTAGGCCAAAGGAGCTTGATAGTAAGTGGCTGTTTTCCAAGGAATTATGGGTTTCTCAAAAATTGCATCTGTGTGACTATTAAGGCCAATTAAGTGGGCATTACAACACCTGGTTATCACTCATCTGGTAACATGTACAGAAAAATTCTTCCTCTTTTCTGCACAGATTAATTAGGGGCCAGTCCTTTGTATTTATGCATATTGGGGTGAATCTATGGTCGCATTTGTGACTTTAAAGGGACAGAGACTATGTGTGTTACTACTGCTTACTAACTGGAAACCGTAAAGAAGGGTAAGTGAGCAATATAGCAACACTTGAAGAAATTCAGGTGATTTTTAATTAAAGCTCCATGACACGTACTCAACCACAACAGCGGTCCCACAAGCCCGATGATGTCTGCAAGCATCATTGTCTGAGTGTAATTCTCTGAATGACTTCTGCTCTGAGCTACATGCAGCAATGACTGATAGTTATTATGGAACACCATCAGTCAAATAGGTGTCTCATCAGTCATTGAGGAGATGTGGATGGTAGACTGAGGTGTAAGGGGGAAGCCTGATCCAAGGATGATTCCACATAACATATACCCACTGGAAATAAGGAGGAGAGTGGGGATTAACTCTCTGTGATGCCCTTCACTGGTCTGTCTGGCTTGGAAGCAGATTGATGCTTCTGAGTTTGATGGCTTGGCAGAGCTGGATCTTCAGTGCCAGAATATCCATCTTCATCAACCCTTTTGTAGAGGAGGGGCTACCAGGCACTTTTAGGTTACAAAAGGATCTTAAGGTTTAGAGTCCTCCTGCTGTTAGCTCTAGGAGGGCATCTTTGTCTTTCAGTGGTAGGTTTGTGTGGACATGAAGTATAAAAGGGTAGTGAATAATGATGTCACATAGGCTCAATAAGTTTCTGAGAAGGAGCAAGTCAATGGGCATAGAGGAGCTGAGTAGTGGCTATATAAATACATGAAGTCAAGCTACACTTGAACTGCTAGAATGAGATTGGTCTGATTATAAGGATTTAACTAGGCTTACATCTCAATAAACTTGAGATGCATTTGGAATTAGATTGGTAAAGTGTTTAAAAAGTCCACTTAACTCGATTTAAAAGGCCTTATCCATGCTTTAATTTTTAAACATAGGTTAAGCATGAACCATTCTAGTTACTTTGAAGTGACATTTACTTCTCATGTGGTTATTACAAGATACATTTAAGATTAAATTTTGGGTGAATTTATCAGGAATTTAGAATAGTGGAAGCTGGATGAAATGGTAGGTGATCAAATCAGAGTTCATTTTGGTGTGTAAAGATCCAATGATACAGGGTCAAGATAGGTATATGAAATTAATTCACAAGTATTCAATGGCACCTACTATGTACAAAGCTTAGGGAAAGGCTGTGAGAGGTACAGGTGTGATACAGACATTACAACTTCATAGAAAACATGAGCAACATAGTATAATGTTATTGTGCCTAGGGTGTGTGTAGACCATCAAGAATATGATAGTTTGGTTAGTCTGGAGGATTGGATGAAAGAGGTAATAAGGAGACATAGAACATTCTTGAGTAAGTGAATTTGCCATGACCAAATCTGTGTTTAGAGTGTAGCTATACATGTGATTATTTGACCAGGGAGTAGGGAAGCACATTACACATTGAAGGAGAAATGTGGTCAAATGTTTAGGAGCCATGACTGTTAACTGCGCATAAGGAAGGAGCTATCAGAAGGAAGACATGAGCAATTTGATGTGATGATAATGGAGCCAGTCAGGTGACTAAAGGGACTGGACTTGCCTTTTGGCCAGGGCTTCAGACATTTGGCAGCACCCTTGATTAGAATGCACCTGGAGAAGTGTAGCTGAGGTATAGTCTTGGTCTTGACAAAGATGGTTACAAATGGTTGATTTCAGAGTTCACTGTGTCAAGGTAAGACCTGAATGTGGGAACTGGGAGAAAAGGGGAAATGAAGGCATGGAACTGATTTCTTGACCCTGAGTAATTAATCCCATGGTCTGAAAGTGGTACATGGGGTTTGTTTATTCTCTGCTCTAGCTACAGGGAACATGCACATATGCTGAAGTAACTGGGGATAAAATGGGATAGCTGAGATTCCTTGTAAAAAAATATATCATTACCCTAAGAAACCAATGACTTGAGTTCCCCGAGTTGGTTCTGTGCTGACAGATTATCTTTAAATCACAATAAAAATGACCCTACTGGCTATTTCCAGTCTTTGCTTTACTTTTTCTCTGGCTCTGTCCTAAATACACTTTTGGCTTTGATTTACTGTAGAAATTTCCTGTGTAGGTTGGGGCTGAGAGGTAGAGGGTCAGGTTTGGGGATTTGAAACCCAAACAAATCTTTCATTACTTCCTACAATACTTTCAACTTAATTTAGGGGTCAGCGGATAGTCTGTGAAAATACCAGGAGTAACCCAGACATTTATTTCTGAAGAGATGCAAAGAGGCTTACATCTGGATAGCTGTGTGAGTTTATTCTGGACTTGTCAAATCATTCTGTTGACTGTTAACAAGTCTGTGAGTCAATTTCTTAAATAATTATTTGAAAAGCAAGCACTTTTAACTTTATAGAGTAAGTTATAGAATATGAGTGCAGGGCACAGAAATCAGAAGCCCAGATCAAGCAATAAACCATTAACAAAATAAGAGTCCATTTGCTGACTAATCTGATTTAATTGATAAACCAACTAACTTGGCAACTCAATTGTCTGAAGATGTCTGTAGAATATTTTCCCTCCTTCACCTCCCTTCTCTTTCTTTTCATCTATCCCATTCCTTTGCTCTCACCTACTCCTTCTGCATATATTGTTTCCTTCCTAGCTAATGCTCCCACATGGGAGGGGAAATAATTTGGAAAAATGGAAGGGCCATCCATTGCAAACCAAGGGTTGTTCATGTTTTAAAAATTAATTAAGCAAACAAATTATTTGATTGGTTTGCCCTGAATTGCATATTCATTTGTTGTTTGCCATTTTCTATGATAACCATGCATTCTGATGGGAAGAGCAGTTCCCATAAGGAAGAGAATGCTAATTTGAGCTAACACATATTGAATAAAAAAGTAACAATGGTAACCCATCACTTGATAGAGGAAAGCATGGCCAGGGTGGACAGGTATTCTTCCAAACTAAATTTGAGTCCTGCTTTCAAAGAGCTCAAATGCTAGTGGGTGAGCCTACAAATAACAATGTTTGTTTGTTATAACTGCTTCTAATGCAAAGTAAAATTAAATAAATTATGAGAAGAGAAATGAGATACAGAATATGGGGGTGGTATAATTCTGACTAGAGGATCAAGAATCTTTGTTAAGAAAGGGGCATTTGAATTTCACTTAAGAGGAAAATAGTTATGAGCAGAGTGGTGGGGCTAATGATGATGATGATGATGATGATGAAGAAGAAGAAAGCAGGTGAAAATCAATGAATACTTATCATTCTGTGTGATATGCTTAACAATTCTATATTGATATTTCAAAAGATGAAGCAAAGTAAGTGTATTTCAGATGGTGAAAGAACATGAGAGAGCGGCTTCAGAGATTGCTCAGTGGTCAAGAGTTCTTGCTCCTGTTTCAAAGGATCCAGGTTCTGTTGGCAGAAACTACATGGTGGGTCACAACTGCTAGCTAGGGGATCTGATGCCACTTTGGATCTCCCACTGACCTCTTCACACATGTGGTACACATAAACTCATGCAACTGTGCACACACACGCACAAATAATAAATATATTATAAATAGGATAAAGGAAGCATTTTGTGTGTCAATAAGTGCAGTATTATCATTTGATATGTTTAAAATCAATGGTGCATGGAAGATTTCATATATATTGGTTTCATGTATAAAATTGAGAGAGGAACAAAGGCCACCTTGGTCAAAAGAACCAAATATTCTCATGAATTTTGCACTCCACACTTAGAGTTCTGTGGACACAGGTGTGGGACGATGACTCCATGTAGCCTAAGCTGGACATGCTTATGACGTGTACATCTATCCTTCAGGAGCCTGGAAAGATGCTCTCTGGCATTGTGTGGTCTACTAAGAATCTCCCACCTGCAGGTGAAGAAGGAATGACCTTGACATCAGTCTAGGGATAGTTTGAGGAAAGACAGCAGCCATTTTCAAGAAAGGGTGACTGGGGGCTAGGCACACACCTTTAATCCCAGTACTTGGGAGGCAGGTCTCTGAGTTTAAAGCCAACTTGGTCTACATAGTGAGTTTTAGGACAGCCAGAACTACATAGTCAGTCAGGTACCTCCCTCTCCCCCCCACCCCCCATACAGATAGCCAAAGGAACACAGGCAGAGGATGAACTGGATCATACCTCTCAGAAGATATAGTATTCTTTTCTATCTTAATTCTTATGTTCCCTAAAACCTCTGGGATTCTTTTGGTTTTAAGTAAGGATTCTATCTGTTCCTTAAATAACCTGTAGGTACATCATTTTGATGAAATGTATCCTTAAAATTATTTTCAAGATTGATTGGTTCTAAAGTCTTCAACACAGTGGGAAAAATAATCTTTTTTTGTGATTAAGCTTAGTAATAAGCTTGATAATACATTTAATAATAAGCTTAATCATGGGAAAATTTTCAGAGAATTATGATAGCTGTGAAAAAGAGAGAAAAACAAAAATAATGATCCCAGAAAAAAGTGGTATTTTTCAAAATGAGTCGAAATATCTTACAGATACTAGTTGTGGTCTTTTTCATTAAAGTATATTTCATTTTGGGGATAAGGAAGGACTGCATGTGTGTGGCGAGAGGGTTTAAGGAGCATTGATAAGGATGGAGCTTTATTTCAGCTGGGCTGACTCCATATGGAGATTAAGAAAGAACACCAAGGTTTGTCTGTAGAACAATTAGAGGCTTATGAGGAATACTCAGTTCTGGTTTTTAGTTTGAGTAACAAACAAAACTCTAAAATTGTAACAACAAAGCAAACACAGCAAAACCTTAAGACACTCATATTTGTATTTGGACCAGAGTTTAGACATAGCAGAATCAGATACTTGACGCTTGCTTTTCTGGGCCACAATCCAGAGAACAGTTTCTTGCAAATGTTGAATTCTTGGTGGCACTTTTGGACACTCTAGGAGCAGAAGCAACATCAGATGCAGGGAATGATCCTGTTTCTGAGTTTCCAGATACCTATATGGCTTAATTTATGATGCAGTAAATTATCTTAAAAATCTCAGAGATATCTAGGTAAGCAATTACTATGAGAATTTTTACTATTCCCTTTCAAAGTCACCTAAAAAGAATGAACAGACTATGTGGAAACATGTAAAACATGTAAAAATCTTTACCAACAAAGAATGAACACTGAAGGGTGAGGTCTATATACCACACAGATACAATGGAAGGCTCAAACTTAGAGTAAGGGCACTTTTGGGTGTAGCATGAGCCCTTGCTCGCATACTCTCCTTGCTACACAGGTATTTTATACCTCATTTTCCTCTAAAGCCAACAGATAAAACAATAAATTGGTATGTAATAGGAAGCTTTCCCAAACCTGGCTAATATTCTAGCTCGTGTCTGTCTGCTCTGGTGGTCCATACTGTGCTACTTGTTAATTTGTTTGGATGTCAGTGCTATTGATTTGGCAGCTAAGAGGGTATGCATGGAAAGTGATTGCTATTATTCAAATGTTTATTATCTCAAATCACCATTCCTCCTTTTGTAGGAACCTGCTGTTCTCATAATGCATGCGTAGTTGTCATAGAGGATGGCAAACAACAAATACGTAATTCAAAGCAGGCCCATCAAAGAATTTGCCTATTTTACTTTTAAAAACATGATCCGCAAGTCTTAGTTTTCAAAATATGGACCATTAATCTTTTCTTATTAGTTTTCCTGTCATCTGGGCGGCTCAGTTTAGGGGAAAACATCTACACAAGAAGGAGTGGGTGAAGGTAAAGGAGAGAGAGAAGAGGCAAGGAAAAAATAACATCTTCAGATGATCAAGTACTCAAGTATAGTTGATTATAAAGTTCTCATTGTATTACCGTCTTTCAGTATACTTACTGTCCCCTTGATGTGGTTGGATTCAGATTCTTGCTACTTTTCACAATATTCTTGAGACTACAGTCAATGAGTAATAATCCCTATAGAGCCTTGTAAATACTCCAGGTGGAGGCTGGGTACCACCATGAAGTTATCTCTCAAGAGCAGTTTGTAGAGCAGAGTAGTTGGTGGTGGAGAGGATGATATCTCCCTGAGACTCTGCTGGAGAATTTGGTTTCCATCCTCAGATTTAAGCTTCCACTTCAGGTGTAACTAGCTTTGACTCTTCATTTCCTGACTCTTTATACCCAGGGTGCTCATTGTCTGAATTGGTAACTTACTAGGTTCTACTTCCCCACTTCTGTCTTGGTGTCTGTAATCTGTAGTTTCTTCTATTAGTTTCCATCAGTAGGATGCAGACCAAGTTCTCATAAACCTAACTTACATCCTTCCTGAATATGAGCCAAGGTCAAGTAACATTATCTTTCTTATTATGTGTTAGACACTATAATATGTATAGGGTGCTTCGTTTATTGCCTGCAACAATTTTATGAGCTAGATGCTGTTATCTTAAATATTTTCCTGATGGAGAAATGGAGTTGAGAATAGGTCCCAGAGGAAACAGTGGTGGAGGCCTAATTTGATTCTAAACAATTAGAGTCTTAAGTCCACTACTACAGGAATCAAAAACTAAGGAGGAGTTCCCACATATCTTGAAATGATGTAACCTAGTTTTCATCAAAGCATCATTTTAACCTCATCTACTTGATTGTGTCCATCATAATCCACCTAACTGAGCATGGACTAGACTTTAGTCATTTTCAACATCCAACTAAAGAAATTTGCCTAAAAAGTAAATGCAGAAGACTTTGAAAGACATCCATGAATATATAAGTCAGCAAGGTGATTATTGGGTACAAGGCAAAAAGGAATACTTTCTTCTCTGAATGGGTGGACAGGACAAAATGGAGCTCAAAAACAAGAATAAATACAATAAATTTTATTTCACAAGTAAAAGAAAATCAGTCAAAAATAGGATGTTTTAAATTAAATAGAATATTAGCATGTGTGGTAAGAGATGCAGTGAGGAAAAGTGACAGAAGAGGCTTGGGAAATCATACAGAGGGCATCGATGTGTAGGGAAACACAAACCAAATAAATCAGGCAGCAGACATTGGTACCAAATTGTATCTGAAGTTTTCCTGTGTCCCAGCCTGCCAGCAGTCATGACAAATCTCTCCCACTAGCATCCCCCAAGTAAACACACAGAGACTTATATTACTTATAAACTGTATGGCCGTGGTAGGCTACTTGCTATCTAGTTCTTATATCTTTAATTAACCCATTTATATTAATCTATAAGTTGCTACCTGGCTTGTGGCTTACAGGTACTTTATATCTTACTTCTAATGGCTGCCAGCGTCTCCTCACTCAGCCCTCCTGTTCCCAGAATTCTCTTCTCTTTGTCCCATCTATACTTCCTGCCTGGCTACTGGCCAATCCGCATTTTATTTATCAATCAATCAGAGCATACAGGACATCCCACAGCACCAAATAAAGTAGAAACTAAGAATCAAACTATGTAAAGGGATTCCATAGCACTTACAGACCCCCAGAAGATAATTTTATTGATACACAATGAAAACAAGGGCTCCCAGATTCACCCCTTACAAATAATATCCATACAGGAAAAACTTAAAATTTAGAATGATGGAGGAAAAAAATCAATAGCACAACAAATACTAGACTTGACCATAGCACTATCAATTAATGAAAGTCGAAGTGGAGAATAACAAAAGTTGAGATAGGTACAACCCCCCCAAAACAAAACAAAACAAAACAAAACAAAAAACAAAACAAAACAAAACAAAACAAAACCCCAAAAAACCACAAGTAAAGACCAAGGGGATGAGGGTATAAAACAAGCTAAAATTTCACATGAGGGATCCATTTTATGTACTTGGAGATGAGGTACTTTCTTTTCAAGTGTCCTTGGAACACTCATAAACATCAAATTATTCTCCCTTTATGCCACAAAGAACATCTCAATAAGAAATGTCCCCTAGGACCAAACAGAAAGTGTCCTGACCACAGCATAGCATCTGACCAAAACCTCTAATAAAAACTAACCAATAAAGTACTAAGTCATTAGAAGAGGCCCTGGGTGAACTCTTAGCCTCTCGCCCAGACTATTACAGCCTTGACTTTGAGGATAGGCATTTTGTGCTCTGTGCTGTTGTAATTTTTCAAAACAAGAGGAACAATCTGAAATCGTATATCCCAGCAGGGGAGTGTAGAAATTTACTGCAGGCAACTTCACGTTAGTTTTCAGGAAGAAGTAAAATATATCAAGTGCTTTTTAAAAAATGCAGAAGTATAGATTTAGAAACTCTCTCTAATGGTCATTCTGCCCAATGAATAAAGACCAGAGCTGGGAAAGATTTGTTCCTCAAAGTATAGATAGCAAAGGAAACTTGTCTGGGCTAGAGTTTCTTGACTAAGTGCTCAGTCCATCTTCTGCTTGAGGGTCCATCCTGGAGTAACAACCTGGGTCCAGGTTGCTTATTTGCATGTCCCCAGATAGGAGTCATAATAGTGTGTTCATTTACCTCCCAGAAGTGAGATTGGCTGCTTTGAGTTGATTCTGTGGAGCCAGAGTGCCTGCTCTTCTTGTAAGGACAGCTGAAACAATGTGGTTGCCATTACTAGAATCATAGGCTTGCTACCTCTGCCAGCTAACCTGCCCTGCCTAAGACCCTCTGACATCATTAAATGCTGGAATTTCTAAACCGTGAACGTGTGTTGGGAGCTGTTTTCTGGAATGCTCTCATGAACTCTTTTTGTCGAGACTCATTTTTGTTATTTTTTTTCCCTCCAGGATCTGACCTATTTCCCTTTTCTCCTTGTTCTGTTCCCGATGCCCAGATATATTGCAGCCTCTACCTCTATTCTTCAACTGGTGTTACTGAGAGCACCATGTGTTTCTAAGTCACACCAGGTGGGCAACTGTTTTCCTACATTATCGGGCCAAGTTATGTTTTCTCTATTGTTCGGGTGGACTGCAGTTGCATACCAGACCTTATTACCAGAGCAGAGACCAGAGATGGAAAAGTCATGCTTGATTCTTAGAGCTCTGCTGTTTCAAGGGGGACCTTGTTTCTAGCCATGAACTTATGAACTGAAGACTTTATGAAATACAATCCTCATTGTTATTATAACATAATCCTCTTTTGGTTACCCACCCAAATATTTCTATAACAGTCATTCCTTCCTTCCTTTCTCTAATAGAAAGCTCTAGGTATCAAGGCTGGTAGTAGCCATCCACCAATCCTGTTTTACTGGTAAGATGCCAGGGTCCAAAGCTCTCAGAGCAGGGTTCTGCCTTTAAATTCTCAGTGGCACACATGGTGTGATACCTGGAGAGGCTCTCTGGGTACAAGCATAACCCCTGAAACAGCACCCTCTGAGTTTTTATTCTTTTGGATGAATACTATATAAAAATAACAGTGATATGCAAAGGACATTAGAACAAAGAAGGCATTTTGGAGAACTTGCCCTCCACAGTCTCTATTTGAATTTCTGTATCACAAATCACTCCCAAACTCAGTTTAGGTACAACTTACTATTTCCCAATTCTGTGGTTCGCTTGAAACTTTGTGAAGCTATCTCTTTTGCCCCAAGTCTGGCTGGGAACCCTGGTTCTACTCCATCTGGCCCCTCTCCATGTGGTCACTCACTTGTTCAATTATCTGACTTGAATGTCTTCAGTTAGAGGGTTGATTCCAAGGAACAGACAGAAGAAGTTAGCCAGCTGCTACATTTGGATGGTTGAAGCCAGCCAGCTTCGTGGGAATAGGAGGTGGATGAGAGAGTGCCATGAGTTTGTAAGAATAGAGGGGATGTTGACACCATAGTTCAGACAATGCACCACATTCCCTGTTTTTCAGACAGATGTAACTTGAACCTTCAGCACTGAGTAATGCATACTTGGACATTCTCCTGAGTATGATGAAAAAGGAGCTTACATGTCCAACTTTTGATGAACATATTGGAGTATCCTCCAAGATGGATCAAAAATCACCAGGGAGACAGAAGCCACAATGACAAGAGATTAGCACACAGGGAAGAGGGACATGCAATCCAAACAGCTCTACTAGCCTCACAGCTGAGATTCATCAGGGAAGCTCATGTTTCCATTTGGGTTTCTAATGACCTCCTCCCCTGGTCCACCAAGATGGTCTTTATGTCTGTTGAGTGACTTAATTAAGCTTCTTCATGAATTCCAGTTTCAATCTTTCAATATGCTGAGAAAGTGATAGCAACCAGAAGAATGGAGGTGCTTCATTTCCATACCCAAAGGCTGCATTGCCCCTTACAAGAATGGTAGGAAGATACTGAAGCAATGCTCAAGATCTGGGCAATATTTTCACGGGCAGTAAATGTCCTGCTCTTTGAGATTCTTCAGGAGACTCTGGGGTGCTTCCTCCATGAGGAGTTCAATTTTCTGACCATTTTAATTTTTCCTTTGCTCATTTGGGAGAGGGTCAGTGGACGATTAATAGAGTTCTTTGGAGAATGTTATTGTGTTGTATGTTGTGTACATTATACATTCTTACAAGCTGCTTTCTTCTGGGCCAAGGCATAAAGGCATCTGAATATTTGGCCTGGCTTGGAAAGGAAATAAAACTGGGAACTGCCCTGGTATGAATTCAATGGTTAGGGTCCTACTGATTACCCTGTCTGAGGGAGAGTCTCTACCTTATGCCTTCATTGTAGTCTTTCTTGGGGGAAGAAGGTTAGAAATACACAGCTTTGGAAATCTAACAAATAGTTTTTCAAGATTCAAAAAAACTCAGTTCAGACCTTATCAAATCAACTATGTACATAAGATCCTAAGACCTTGAGGTCAGTAGCTAGATAGACTCCTTTGGTATAAATGTTACTCAATACAGCACCTTGAAGAATGGTTTAGCTTGGAGCTTAATAGAGAAATTAAAAAGATTAACTCAGTTTATGCTAAATAGTAACCAAAGCACATGAGCTCTTATTGATCATCTTTTCTTTCCATATCTGAGTGTGTGTACATCTGCTGTGCCAATAACACCAGTATCTCCTAAGGTGGGATGCTTACAGCAGACTCTGAGAATGCTTCCTTAACTGAAGAGTTGGGGAGACTCTAATGTTACATTAAATAGATAAAGAAGAAGTGAGTGGTTTGACCTTATTGGGGGCTTTTCTCTTCCGCAATATTTTCCTAATGAGGTTGAACAAACCACCACTAACTTAGTGGCTCACAACACAGACTTACCACTTTAGAATTGTGGAGGTTAAAACTAGTCAGCAGGGCTGTATTTCTTTGGGGTCTCTAGAGAAAAATCAAGTTCCTTGTCTTTCCCTTTTTACAGAGGCTGCCTCCATGGTTGTCTAGTGTCCTCAATCACTGTAACATCTATGGTTGTCACTGTGTGTCCTCTGTGATTCTGATGTCCCTGTTCCTTCTTGTAAGGAATGTAATAATTGTATGTGGCCAGAGGAAAACCTTAGATGTTGATCTTGGGTGATGATTGCCTTTGTTTTGGGGCAGGGCCTCTTGATGGCCTGTAACTAAGTAGGTTAAGCCAACTGGCCTCAGGATCTACCTGTCTCTGCCTCCATAGTGCTGGGATTACAAGCACACTACTATGTATTAGATAAGAAAGCAAACACAAACAAACAAACAGGCAAGCAACAACAGGGTTCTAGGATCAAACTCCAATCCTTATGTTTGCTAAGCATTCACTTTACCAACTGAGCTACCTTCTCAGTCTCTCTCTCTCTCTCTCTCTCTCTCCCTCTCTCTCCCCCTCTCATTCCCTTTCTTCCCCTTTCTTTCTTTTTTTCTTAAAGTTTAAAATACATTTATTTCAAGCAGCTCTATTTCATAATAAAGTACAAGTATTATTTAGAGACAATGGTTACTAACTTTTTTTTTTAACTGTTTCAACTGCTATGGTATTTTTGGAGTTTCTTATTTATTATGTCTTAGAGGATTTTTTTTTTGTACAATATATTTTGATCATAATCAAAACTCTCCCCAAACTCTCCAAGATGCCCCCTTTCCTTCCCATCCATCTTTGTGTACTCTTTTATTTTTTGAAAATTTACCAAGTCTACTTTGTGCTGCCTATATACTCTTGGATGTTTAGCTTTCCATTGGAGCGTGATTAGCCTACTAGGAAACAGGCTGCACATCTTAAGAGAACTACTTTCTCTCTTCCAGATGCTGTCAGTTGCCAATAGTTCCTCTAGTAGGGGTGGGACTGTGTGTGCTCACCCACCTCTCTGGAATCTTATCTGGCTTCTTGAGTGTGCAAGGTCTTGTGCATGCAAGTCATTAAAACTACTGCAAGGTCCTATGTGTAACTGGCCAGCTGTGCCCACATCAGTGTTTCCTTGGAGTCATCGACTGTCACTGGCTTTTACAGTCTTTCCACCCCTTCTTCCAAGCAGTGATCCCTGAGTCATGGGAGGAACAGAGATGACATAGATGTCCTATTTGGGGCTGAGCATTCTGCAGTCTCTTATTCTCTATACCTTGACCAGTTGCCGGTCTATGTTAACTGCCATTTATTGCAAGGAGCTTCTCCTTTGGGTGAGCTCATATGTGCAAATGAAGATGATGAAGATACATCTGTCTCATGGTAAAGAAAAAGCTAATAATACTTTTATCATTAATGCTTTTGGCCATACAATTCATGTTGATGAAACTGATCTCCAACACCAAAGATACCTTCCAGGAGTGATGTGTTGGAAGAGGGTGTTAAAGTCAAGTCAGAGAGACTAAAGAACCAACTGGTGGAGTGAGTGTGATGCTGGGAACAAAGTTGGTGGAGATTTTTGCTGCTGTATTGCTTCATGTTGGTGGCCATTTGTGGTACTGCTCTGGTAAGCGCTTCACGTTTTGAGTAATCTTCCCTTATAGCGTATTCTCGCATTTCCTGCTGCTGCTTTAATATATGGATTTCTGAAATGTGAGGTTTATTGGGAACAAACATATTATGCTATTATGATGATAATACCTCCTTGGACTTTCAAAGTCCCAGCTAGCCCTTCCCCCCACATTAATGACAGATATCATCTGAGAATATGCCCTGTAAAAAGAATGGAAGTACATTTTGGAGATCCTGCCAAGATCTGGCAATGCTTTCATATAGGTAACATTTGAGTTATTTACTAAAAAAACACATAAGCATTATATGAGTGAGTAAGAAGATGGGGAAGAGATTCTCAGGGAAGCATAGGTTTGTTTACATAACACCAAATGGCTGAACTTGCTGTCTCCTGAGTATCTTGTTGAAATGGGCATCGAAGATTTCCAGAGCCATAGAAATTCTTTGGGGAGTATGCCTTGTTTCGCCTGCCCTCCTCAATCTTTATCTAGCTGGCTGGCACACACCTGCTATTGATAGAGATGATTTTCGAAAAGCCATCGTCAAGCAAAAAGGAAGCCAATCACTGAGGCTGTTGGCATGGAAACAGGCCCAAGCAAGCAATGAGGACCTATTTGTCTGAGAGCATTTCCATTTTAAGTTTATAATTGTTCTTTTATAAACCAAAAAATAAATAGGAGGGGCAGGGTGAGAGAGAAAGAGGCTGAGGGAGGGGAAGGAGAGGGGATGGGAAGAAGGGAAAAAGCGAAAGAGGAGAAACTCAAACTGTACCCACAGTTCTCTTACTATGTCGTGATTGATGTGAGGAAAGGTTAACAGAAAGGCCATTCCCCAGAGCTGTGGGAGCTCGGCAGACTGGGGAATGGGAAATGATGTGGTGCACACAGACCCCTTGTCTCCTCAAGGTGCCTGCACTGAATCGATCTCTCCTGTTGGCTGCAGTTTGAAGAGAGGAGGTAAGAGGGCATGAGGAGGTGAACTCTTGCTGTGCACATAGACAAGTCAGACAATGTGAGTTTTAATTGAAATCATATCCCCAGCATTTTACTTTTCAAAAGCTGTTAGCATGATCGAGGTTACATTTTCTTGTGACTACTATTATTACTGTCACACTGACTGCTCTGGGCAGGGGCGGAAGGTTACATGTGGGCTGAGAATGCTGGGCTGCAGTGGGAGGGGCTGGCAGACCCATGTCTTGGAGTCCCTCTCCCCACCAGGTTCTTTCTGCCTTCCTCGGACTGCTTGGGAAGCAGGAACTGGCCATCTCCGGATGTTGCCAGCTCTCTTCGTCAGTAAAGGGTGATGTTACAGTCCTTCCCTTACCCTTTCCTGCTGTTCCCATTGTTCATACCGTCAGCATCTCTTTCCATCTGGGGTAGCTGCAGCCCGCCATGCAGCTCATAGACCAGAGAGAAATCGATATGTCTCTGTCAGGGAATGTTCCTCCTCTGGACTCTGCTGGCATTTCATTCCGAGAGGTGGGGAAAGGTTGAGACTGTAACATACCTGGGTTTTCTGATCTGCAGTGTGTATTGGACTTTCCAGATCTTGCCAAAATATAGTCACTGATTGAATGGATTCAGTATGCGGATTCAGAAACTTGCATGGTTTTCACAAACTCCCACATGATGCCACACTATGATTAGCAGGGAAGCTAATTAGTATTAATAAGCTAATTAGCTAATTAGCATTAGAAGCTAGGTAGATGTCCAGTGTGGCCTCTAGGCTGTGTATACATTGTGGAAAGGAAATCCAAGGGGAGAAAGTTCAAAGTTTGGACCATCAGTGGGAGAAAATCTGCTAGAGGTGAGAAGCATAACCCTACTCCCAGCCCCTGGAGGGATTGATACCCTTGGTGGAAAGACAAGGCTTCCACACATACAGCAATTAACCACAAGACAGATTTTATTTCTGCTGGAGTATCAAGTAAGGGCTTTGGACTGATGTACTCTGATGTTGAGAGTGGCAAGCAGTCTTGGGGAACTGAGAAAACCTGGTTAAAAATATAGTTGAATGGGAGGATGATGTGCCCATGGGAGCTGCATTAAAGGACATTGTCCATTCCTATTCACTTTGTTTTCCAGGACACTCAGTCATCTCTCATTTGTTTGGTTTCTAATGTCTCCAGTATATACAAGAAAGCAGGGGTAGGCAAGAATATCTTCACATGCTTGCTCTGCTGGAGTGGGGTACAAGGGATGAATTCCTTTACCTTGGAGTCTGTCTAACTGACATGGGGTGAGGACCTGCCATGTTCAATGCAGAGTCTCTCCATGGCCTTGGCTACATAGATAATGAGTAGACACTGTCTCCAGGTTGACACACATAAGATAACATGTCACCTTATGTCTTATAAAACACATGGGACTAAGGGACTCCTTACTATGGGTGACAATTGAAAAATTTTAAAATTAGTTAAGGGAAAAGACTCTCTACCATGGGCAGCCATTAAAACACTGAAAATCAGTTTAGGGAAAATTTAGGGATGATAATCAGCTCGGCTTGTTCAGCATTGTTCTGACCGACTCCGACTCCTTTCATGGATGGCTGTGTTTGGAGACAGATTCCAATATGACTCTCTAAGTCTCACTGGTTTTAAAGCAGTTAAGGAAACAAGAGTCTTTGGCTTTCCAGCATCTAAACAATTGAACCGCTTCTTTGTTTCATGGTATGAGTAGGTAGGAGGGGGTTATTTTACAGGCTCAGATTCACTCTTAGCCATGGGGCATCCAGGCAGTTACCTGGCAGGTAACCACTTCTCATGTATTCTGAAACAGACAGAGCAGTCCTAAGTTCACCACCAGCCAATTGTACTTTAGGGGTGGCACTGCCTACATTATCCTTGGGGGAGGGGGGGAAACACCTTTTTTTTTTATCATAGTCCTCTTGAAACTGTTGGAAGACTAAAGTGACTTTGAGTACTGTTAGTAGAAGTTCAAAATGTTTAATGGGGCCCCGGGCCGTCAAGCTAGCATGCCTATCACGTAGTCTCTCTAATGTGTGCCGAGCATTCCTGCCTGGAGTGAAAACCACGAGTGTTACGTTTTTGGCTCGGATGTTGGCAGGTGTGTAACATGACTCCTGATAGCAGGACAACCGATTACATTCTGCTATAAAACCATTTCTAAGGCTCTTGGCACCTCAACTGTTATTGCATGTCTGCAGGTGTTTAGTAATTGGATTAATGCAGAGCCCAAGGAATGTCTGCTTCCCGGCTCTGAGAAGCATTGAGGAAAGACAAATGCACTTCGAAGAGTGACCTGGAATGCACGATGACAGGCCTGTGCTCACACATGAAGCCAGATCTGAGCCCACACATTTCAAATGAGCTGCTATGAGCAGCCACCTTCCATAGGAAGGTTTATCCAAACCTAAATACAATAACAATGGCCTTGCGAGTCAGGCGGGCAGGAACGTCAGTGTGAGGTTTGATCCCTCTCCAAAAGCAACTCAGACAACTTTGGCTTAAGCCTTCCTACCATGCAGCTCATGAACCGTACAATCCTAGGTGTCTACTACTACTACTACTACTACTACTACTACTACTACTACTAGCAATAGTAATATTAATAATAATAATAATAATAATAATAATAATAATAAAATTTTAAAGTCCACGGTAAACACAGAAGAGAATGCTAAGACTCTGACTGGAAGTGTGGAGACTGTAACTAGGATGCGGGGTCATCAAACTTTTGTTAATTCCTATGTTGAGTATAAAGACATGAACTTGAGTGACAAGGGCTCTAAGGATGTGTTTGATAAAATGGAAAACAGTATTCACTAGCCACTGCAACTCTGATCAACACAAAGAAGGGGCTGGTCTTGGGGACTTTGTGACAGATTTAAACTTGTATTGTCCTCGGAGAGCAAGCAGCCGAACTCCCAAAAGCTCCCATCTAAGTAGATAAGACACCATAAACCTCTTTCTCAGCTTTACAACTCAGAAGGGAGGTGGGCCCTTTGGAGATAGTCCAAGTTTAAAGGAGATAAGAGAGAAAAGGCAGGTTTTGCAAAAAGGCAAGAGAATCACTCACTGCAGCTTAGTTTAAATCCTAGAGGGGTAACCTGTAGTTCACAAATATTATTACAGTATGTGGGAAAAGAGAACCAGGCCAGGAGAAGACAAGAGACCAGTCATGGCTCCCAGAGTGTAAGTTTGAATCAAAGAGCTTGTGAGGAAGAGTGAGTAAGAGATTGTGTGTGTGTGTGTGTGTGTGTGTGTGTGTGTGTGTGTGTGTGTGTGTGTTTTAAGGAGCAGGGCTGAGTTCATTTAGTGTTCCTGTAGTGAACAGAATATACAGATAACAGCAACAGTGGGGGATTCTGTAGCTGGAGACCTTCTCTCCAGCCCTCGCCAAGCCCTATTAGTCTGACAGCCCACTTATAAAATAAACACACAGACGCTTAAATTATTTAAACTGCTTGGCCATTAGCTCAGGCCTACCATTGTCTAGCTCTTACTCTTATATTCAGCCCATTTCTATTAATCTATACTTTGCCACATGGCTCGTGGCTTACTGGTACCTTACATCTTCCTTGTCCTGGTGGCTGCTGGCAGTGTCCCCTCCTGCCTTCCTGTTCTAATTCTGCTCTCTCTTAGTCCAGCCTATGCTTCCTACCTGGGTACTGACCCACCAGTGTTTTATTTACCAATGAATCATCCGCAGCAGGATTCAGCATAACCAAGATGTATTTTCAGACTGAGTATTGTCACCTAGGAATTGTGGGAATGTGTTTGGGATACTTTGGAGGAAGTCTATCAGCTGGCTGAGATAGCTCATGGAGTCTGAGATCTCACACTCCATGTAGGTGTAGAGGAGGTGTGTCTGCTCCCATTTGGGGATCTTCAGTCCTCCTTGGCTACTTAACAGGATCTTGGTGCTATTCCTCTGACTTCCAATCCTCAGCCAGAAGCAGTAACTTTGGTGAGAAGATGTACTAATCACCAAGGGTCTGAGTGGAATGGAGGGTGAGTGGGAAGCAGAACTCTGGCATGCAGTGGTGGTTACTGTGACACAGGGACTTCTGAAAGAAGTCCTGGTATCTGAAAATTGTATCAAGAGAAAGACGACAAGGACTTGTGTATTCATTTAAAGATTGAAAATGATATCATGAAACAGCCACCATGATGAGTCCAGATAACCCTATGGGTTCAACAAGGCATAGTTCTTGCAGACTTCAAATTCACCTTCTTTGCTTTATGGCTGAGGGAATCATGGGAAACCAGACTTACTTCCAATTGCAAGAGGCTACCCAAGATTACCCAAGAGTGTAGGATGAAAGGGGATGCCTAGGTCAATAAGTGGTTGAGAAGGTCCTCTAAAGGTTGATGCACTACAAGCCTGGAAGCCCCCATTCCCCTGTGTACCACTGAGAGGTTGTTGGAATTTTAAAGGATTGGGCACAAGGAGAGGTAAAGATGAGGCCCTTTAGAGCTCTACTGCTTTACTCTTGGGAACATACTCTTGTTCATGTGACGTTTCCTAAAACAGGTTGGTTTTGAGTGAGTCTAACATCTCACCTACATTTTTATTCTGGCATCCTATCAAGCTATATGATGTTTCCCCTTCTTTTCCTCATGGCTATTTCCTTTTCCTCCTCTCAGCTGTGTTAGGATACAGCTGGGGGTGGTGTTCCTCACCAACACGTTCTGGGACCTCCAGAACCGCTTCATAAATCATTTCTCTCCAGGTACTCTGTGACTGATTGCAAGCTCGAATCAACTAAATCAAAGGGAGGAATGGAGATGTGAGAGATTGCGGAATACCTCTTTTCTAGTTTACCACATGGAAGGAAGTGGTCCATTCAATTAGAAAGTTCCACTTATACGCAAAGCATTGTGAAAGATGGTGAAGTGTCGGGTTATGAGCTTCTGCTGCTTTTAGGAGAGACAGACAATCTCTGGGAGGATAGAGAATAATTTTCTTGGGCATTTAGATGATTGATAGGTCACTGTGGTGGGCATGTTGTGGGCTAGAAGATTTTAATGGGAGCTTTGACAATACCAGTGAAGTGTGAGGGGTGTGTGTGTGTGTGTGTGTGTGTGTGTGTGTGTGTGTGTATACTGTAAGTGGACTAAAAGATAAGCAAAAAGAGTGCCCACAAGGCACACATAGGGTAGTTATTTGGTAATTATAATATGTAAAAAAATGCACTGATATTGATGTTCACTGCTTGTTTCCCTTACGGGCATGTGGGGTCAGCCCTTGACAAACCGACTTGAGTTACATCAATTCTTGAAGCTCAGTGGCTAGAGACCAGAGTCTTACTCTTATCATCTCTGATTTTCTGTTGGCTTCAGTGGACCACTGTCTTGTGAGGTAGGTTATTTACACATAGAGCCAATGGTAATGATGCTGCCCACAGAACCTGTGGAGAGCTTTTTCAGCTGTTGAGGCCAGAATTAATTTGGAGTAGTGGTTCCTACCCTTGCTGATGCTGTGACCCCTTAATACAGTTTCTCATGCTGTGGTGACCCCCAACCATAAAATTACTTTCACTGATTCTTAACAATTAATTTTACTACTGTTATGAATCATAATGTAAATATCTGATATGCAGAATATCTGATGTGCAGCTCCTGGGCAAGGGTCATTTGACCCCCTCCCCCAAGGGGTCATGACTCACAGGTTTAGAACCACTTTTTTAGACATAGAGTCAGGATGTCACAAATACTTTTCAAGATCCATTGGGCCAGAGAGGGCAAAGTTCCCCCCTTGCACTCCCTTGCCCAGAACCTTATTATTTATATAAAAAATTCCCCTAGTGCCACCTTTCCCTAGCAGCCCCTCAATGCAAAGAGTCCACACACTGAATATTTTTATTTATATTTTCTCCTTTTAAAATTTTATCACATCCAACAGCATGCTGAGAGAGTGCCCTGCTACTGAGATTGCAACATCAGACAGAGATGCCAATTTTTCAGAATTGTGTCCAAAGACCATTCTGTATACATTCCATTTACTTGGGCAACCCACAGTATACCAACACCCCAACACCCTGAGCAGCTAGCCAGCATTTCCAGCAGTCCAGATCTCTCCTGTAGGCTGTTCCTCAGGGATGCTCTTCTATGTGAAACCCCAGGATCACCTTACTGCCTGGACTTAATATGGATTGTGAAAGCAAGGGAAACAGAGGAAGGACTCTGAATATCAAGTTAGGCTATGGTGTTTCCTGATCAGTAGAGGGTCAGTGGGATGTTTAAACAAGTAAATTGAGTTGGATCACAATAAACATTATAGATGTATATAGAGAGGCATTATATATTATAGACATTAAAATATAACCCAAAATAACAATTATAAAAATAACTTTATCATCTTCCCTTTTCTGTTGATGTTATTTAACCAAAACAACTTTTACCCAAATATGTAAATCAGGTAAATGTTGACTCACACCTCTCTATAATGCATGTCATTGATGTT
Organism: Onychomys torridus; assembly: GCF_903995425.1. Lineage (NCBI taxonomy): Eukaryota > Metazoa > Chordata > Mammalia > Rodentia > Cricetidae > Onychomys > Onychomys torridus. Next base: position 40,079,204 of record NC_050463.1, read on the forward strand.
TCCTGTTCACAGTAAAACACAAAGACACAGGCTGTCTGCTGTTTCTCTCCTACCCTGTCCAGGGTGGGGATGCTTGGGTAAAATGTAGAAAACTCCGAAAGTCCATTTTAAGTCCAAATTATAAACTGCAGTTAGTCTGTCTGTCTCTTCTCTCTAAAGTGAAAATAAGAAGTCCAAGAAGACTTATATAGAGTTGGATGTGGACATCCTGCAAAGGCTTGACACCATTGAATTACATGTAAGATGGGTTTAGTTTCTTCCAAAAATAATATGGACAGAGGAGTTAAAAAAACAAACAAACAAACAAACAACAACAACAACAAAAACCAAACCATTTACCTTAACTGTAAGGCATTTCTCCCAAGCACCTTCAATAGTCCTGGGGAGCATTTAGAATTCAAAGAGAGCTGAGTCACCAAGGAGCTGGGAGACTGGAAAACCAAAAAGGGTTTGAAGCTTGAGTCACATGGTGACCTTGATTTCTTGTTACCTACATGAGAGGCTTGACAGGGCTTTCTCCCCTGTTCCCATCTTTCCCAAGTACTAAGATGATTTCTGAGGAAGGAGTATTAGGGAAGAACATTCTGAATAGCTTCAGGCTCAGAACTGTCGGTGGTTGATTGATGGATGTGTGGATGCATCATGGCGAATTGCAGGCATTCTTTATGAGTCAGACCCAAAGGCCAGAGCCAGAGCTAAATACTATAAATATCTTATAGTCTCTGTCTGGTGGAAGCTCCCAGTCTAACACAAAACACTGCTTCTTGTCAAGAGTTTTGGAATTCTGGGTATAATGACCATTGGGCTTCCTTACTCCTATGTACTAGATGAACCTTTTCCAGTGACTTCAGAACACCAGAATCTGAACAGATGGGGGAAACTGATACCCTGTATTAGCAAAAATATTTAGATACTAGCACTTGCTCGGTGTGAACCACAGGTAGGGAAAGCAAAGTGCCTGGGACACAAAATAAAAGCAGGTGTTCACACCCGGCTGTGCTTACTTGGGGTCTCCCTGAACTTGCTAGGCTTCCCTGGCTTTCTGATACCACGTGCTGCCCTGTGGTTTCCCATCTGCCTACTCATGGTACTGCTGAAAGATTAATACTATGATGTTTGTAAAAGAGTATTGTATTCATTGTCTTGTTGGTGTGATATAATACCAGACAGCATCAACAGAGGGACTGCTTGTTTTGGCTCACAGTTCCCCAGGGCCTACAGTCTACCTAAATGGGGAGGGCATACAAGAAAGAGCAAGAGGCAGATGCTCACATTGTATCCACAGTCAGAGACCAAAGAACTAACAGGAAGTGGGCTGGACTTTTAAAACCTCACTAGAGACGCACCTCCTCCATGAAGGCTCCACCTAGTAAAGATTTTGTGTCCTTCCCAAATAATGTCACTAAGTGGAGACCCAGCGTGCAAGCAAATGAGCCTATAGAGGCATCTTGTATTCATACCAGGTCTCATGAGCTGTAGTTCTATAAGAAGGTATTGTTTTTTGTTAATACTAACAACTAATTGTTTATGTAATTAGTCTTTGCTACCAAACCAGTCTTTGTAGTCAATGTAACACATTGTATTTAAAAGCAATAGTGGGAACAGAAGGATCAGGTTCCACACTTCACAAGAAGCCCTGGTGAAATAAATGTACAACAGTAAGCACAGTGTAAGATATTTTACCTGCAGTCAGACCTGGGTTCCATTCCCACCTCTGCCCCCTATAAATGCTTACTGCCCCAACCTCATTTTCCACATTTGTGAAGAGGGAATAATAAGAACTAGGTAGTTAGGAGGATTGCCTATGATCGCATGGAAGACAGAGAGCATTACCTGCACATGAGCTCCTATGGTCATGGGGATAGTTAATAAAGTCAACTGTGCTATGCAGGAGAATCTCTCTAGAGAAACTTTGCCCCTTTCCACAGCTAAAAGCATGTCATACAGTCCTAAATTCCAAAGATACTTTTCTACACAGGTTTGATTTGCGAAAAGAATTCTGCTGTGTTTGCCCTCCTCTTCCCTTAGTTTCTGAAACTGTAGCAGTAGAAACCTTAATGGAATCTGGTTTTTTTTTACTCTTCATAACAATTTAGTGATTCATGTGTTTTCTTTAAATATCATAAATATAGATATTATAAACTGTTTTCAATTGTGAATTCAGTATTTAATTTCAAAAGTGTCAGGGGAGGATTAGGGGATGGTGGTGAAGTGTAGGTCATCACTGGAAAACAACAAAACAAAACAACAAAACTGAAAGCTATGACAATGTACCCAAGGTTGCAAACAATAAAGAGAAGTGGAGGTTCCAGTTCAGCCCTGTTTTGTCACTATACCTTACCTGTTCTCTGAATTGCCTCACCATCCTACCACCTGGAGAAGAACACTTGCAAAATCGAATTATACTTTAAATATAATTTTAGCGCACCAACCATGTTTCAGGGGCAACTTGAAACTGCTGTGCCCTGGAACTAAGAAGTCAAAACACCCTTCAGTTTTCACAAAGCTAAGGGCACTGGTTGAGCAGTTTAGAATGTGTCTTTATTCCCTTCGAAGTCGTAAGTATATAAGGGACTAATTCTCTATGTCCTTCTCTTGAGGACTCTTGTATAGTAGCAGGAGGAGCTCCCAGGGCCTGAAGGCAATTTGAGCAGCACTGTGGGAAGATGCAGCATTTACTCGGTTGTAAAGCTGACTGTTTCATCCAGCCTCCTGCACTAGACACGTTTCTCTTGGAGAATATACCTCCTATACTCAGTGTGCTTTCTCATGGAGCAGTTCCTCATGTAAAATGGTTGTTGAGTGGGAGGGTTTCCTTATGCTGTGGCGCTTGGTGCTTTGCAAGGTACATCTCATGACCTCATGCAGGAGGCCCTGATCAGGTTCTGAGACATGCTTGTGCTTGCCCAACTTTGCAGTGGGGACAAGAAACTTTAACTCTGCCAGCTCCTCCACCATGAATACATTGTTCACAAGAGGGATATGGTTGGAGTCACCCTTCCCCAGAAGGAACTGTGCATACTCTCCAGCTCAGAACCATGAGGTGTTGGCTACCTAGACTCCTCATGGTAGGCAGCTGTCCCTGGGCTAAAAGACCCGGAAACTCGGTTTCAATTTCTAGTGATGCTGCTGTTCTCTGAAATTGGTGACATCACCACCGTAGCCAAGGACTTCCTGTCCACCGTCATCCCGGATAGTTGCCTGCCTCCAGAGACTCTCTAAGATGCAGGGCAATTTGATGGACGGGCTCGTTACTGAAAATAGTGGGAATTGCAACTGAAAAGGGGGTGTTTTCCAGTGCCACAGCCCAGAAGGACAAAGTTCCAGAGCCCGAAAGTCCTCTGTCTCAGCTCTGCTGAGTGTGGGATCTGAACTGAGAAGAATGCCTCAGCCAGCCTTCCTGGGGCCATATTCAAAGCTCTGCTATGCATGTGTTCTCTCACTCTCCTGGCCTTCCCCTCGCCCTCTTTGAAATGAAAAATAAAGCCACCTGTCAGAGCTGGTGATATGTTCAGACCTGTAACCCACACAGATTCAGGAAGACTTCAAAGTGGAAACTCCTGGGGTCTGATTACATTTTGCTGCAGATGGTGAATTTATGCCCTGAGCCCCCAAGTCTGCTCTGACTTCTGTATTGTAAGTTGGGAACAGACTGTACAATGGAGCATTTTCAGATTAATTAGTTACATGCCTTTTATCCTCTCAAACTTGAGAGACTCTGGATTTCAACAGAGACAGGATCGATAGCTTCTTAGATGCATTCTGAAAAACACTTGTTGGTTAGAGGATACATCATCCAATACCAGGGTGACTATCAGTTTCATGGCACTTCCACTTGTAAAAGTCAAATGCGGAAAAAAGACCTACCTCACAGAGTGGGTGTGTTCAATCACAGCGTCATTATGCACAAAATGCTAGGAAAAAGGAATATTATACTGCTTAATGAATGTTGAATGAACGTTTGAGCTATTGTTTTCATGAAGAAGCAGGCATACATAGACGTCTACCAGTAGAGAAAGGAAGGAGAGTAGATACTTGGTGACTTTACCATGAACTCTGTTATCGATGGTCTAGTGAGATTCCACTGGCAACCACTCACACCCACATGATCTGGCTCCAACGTAGCAAAAGTAGAAAGCCATGGGTGGTCCGCGCTCTTCTTCTGTGCTGATTTCTTCTTGGAAGAGACTGTGTCCTGCCACTTACTCGGAGAACCACTACACAGCCTTTGCCATTTATTGCTCCAGAATTTGGACAATACACTTCTTCTGGGCTATGGAGTTTGGTCTTCATATCTGACTTCCTAGAGAGGTAATGTCTTTTTTTTTTGTGACCCATTCTACGAGGTCCTGTTTAACTCTTCAAGAGAAATTTACATGGCTTTTCTTCTGCGCACATTTGTCAATATCTGACTTATGTTCCTAGCTCAGGTAATAATTAAAATGGAAAATAACAAAGCCAAGAAGAGATGTTGGCTTGATCCTGGACCATCTCCTTCAGACTTTGGCTGTGACTGTTCAGACCAGAGGAACAAGCTTCAGGAGAACCTCCCTATACGGGCAGGGGAGGGACTATTATCACATGGTTCAGAGCTCTTATTACTTTTCTGATTGGCCAAGGCTGACCCAGCAAAAGAGTGCATTTCCTCATGTCCAGGGATGCCTGTCTATTTCCTAGTCAGTAAGGTTTAGGTGGTATTCAGGTCCTTGTCAGCTCCTAGGCCCCAAGGCTTCTAGTTGAGAGGCTCAGGATATTTTGTCTCCTACTCCTGACTTTCTCCTGCCTATCATTCCCACCAGCACAGAAAGTATATAAAAGGTGTCAAGTTTGATATTGAGTAGCTCCATGTGATCTGTTGGCTGTTAGTAAAGAAGTGTCCTTGGAGAGAGCAGATGTTTCAAATGTGTCCTTTGTCCTTATAGGAGCTGAGCCAAATTCCCTATTTGTCAGACAACTTTTTGTTGGATGGCCTTCTTCCTTCAACCATATAGCAGCAATAATTACCTAGATAATTTAAATAGGAAATGCCTACCATATTTAAAAATGGCTCTATGAAAGCAGATCAAACATGGCACGTTCTAGCAAGAATGTGGAGAAACAAGAATGTGCATATACATTATTGGTAGGGATTAAAATGGGGGCAGCGATTATGGAAAACAGCATGGGGGTTTGTTCACACATTAAAAATAGAACTTCTAACCAACTGAGCAATTCCAGTTCTGAGCATGAATCCTTAGGAAAGGAAACCAATGTATTAGAGAGGTCATTGCAATCCCCTCTTTATCACAACATTGTTTGCAATAGTCAGAGTCAATGTATACACAAGAAAATATAGTGTACACGTACACACACACACACACACACACACACACACATACACACACACACACATACACACACACATACACACATACACACACACACCACAATGAGGAATACCATTCAGCCACGAGAAGATGAAACTTTGATGTATGTTAAAACATGTAAGGAGATCAAATATGAAGCAGAAACAAAATAAGCCAAGTGCAAACAAACAAACAAACAAACCCCACATGGTTTCATTTGTATGTGAGATCTATGCAAGCTCAGCTCATAGGATTAGTGAGTGCAGAAATGGTTATCATAGCTGGGGAGACAATATAGAGGAAGTGATGGGAAGGGTCTGCTGAACAGGCACCACCAAGTCCCAACAGGTTAGGAGAAGTTAGTGTGGGTGTTCTGCTATCCAGAATAACTGTATTGTACAAATTCAAAACAGTTAGATGCATTTGACTACTCTCAGGACAAAGTCATGAAAAACTCGATTATGGATAATCTAGGTATATGTAGTGAGTTGATACATAATATATAAGCATGCTGTGGCAGCACACTGCATCTCAGGAAAACATACAGTTGTACTAGCAATTGAAGAAGAACCTGACATTCTCCTGTGCTTTCTCTGGATTCCCCACAGTTTTACATCCGTCTTAGTCAGGCCGGCTTAGAGTGTTCGTAGCCCCAGTCTTTGCAAAGTACACGTGGCCGTGTGTAGCCATGCCTGTCCCTTACATGATGGTCTCTCATTGCCATCCGTCTAAACATGCTGATGCCATTTGCTAGGCTTGTGGCAGAGCGCTCTCATAGAAAAGCGTGGTGAACACTAGCCGAGCATCAATTAGGATAATGTTGCAAAGTGTTATTAATGAGTTCCTGCAGATCAGTAAATGCTCATGGTGGCTGCTGGGGTCTGAGTGGAAGAGGAAGGTAAGTTTATGGACTTTCTGTCCTTCCGGTACAGTCTAGACCACCCCGTCTAATGAAGACTCCTCTGCAGTGAGCTGTGGGGTTAGAAAGCTGGGTCTGTGAAAGGACCGGACTCATTTCAGGACCAGAGAATTTCTCTGCAATGGAGTGTTAGCTTTCCCCACCCCACACCCCTGCCCAGCAGTGTTAAGCTGCAGTCAAAGCTGGCTCAGATAAAGCGAGGACAGAAGTGAGCCATTTGGACTGCAGTCCTTATCACGTGACTTGGGGTCCTCAATATGGATTCAGCACAGCTGTGTTTTTTGTAATAATCTAGAGCAGATTAAAGGGCCCTGTGTTTGAAGCATGTACTTTATTTAACAATGTGTTACTTGTAGCACCTCAGACACAATTGGGCTTCTACATTTCTGTCGAAGAAGCTGTAGGTACACTCAGTAAGCTACAATTTCCACAGGGATTTTCTTTTCTAAATCCTACAAAAGGAAAAAAAAAGAAAAAAGAAAAAAGAAAAGAACCCCCCCAAGACAAACCAAACCCAAGTTTTTGTAGCTAGTATGTCCCTCAAATAAACGAACAGTAATTAACTTACACAGTTCAGTTCATTTAGTTTTTAAAATAGCTCCATGCTATTTTACTTTTAAAAAAAAAATCTTAAGAGATTTCCTGAAGAGATCATTACCACCAAGTTGGTCCTGACTCGTGTAAGCAATAAAGCAAATAAAGTCATTAAAAATAATTTGAACAAAAGGAGTAACTTGATATTATGCCATCTACATTTGGTTAAAATGACATTTTAAAGTTTGCTTTCATCTTACCAAACAGATCTCCAAATGAAAAAAAAATGTGATTAATAAATTATCCTCCATAAATCTTATGATAACTATTATAGTCTTTGGAGAATTATGAATCCACATCTGGAAAAAGTATTTTATATGCTACTGCCTGTAAAACAGCATGCCATGCATTTTACAAGTGCACGTTAGTAAGTAAAAATACGGTATGTTTTTTGTGTTCATCATTTTCCCCTCCAAAAGAAGTGTAAGCCTAGTTTATTTCATAGTAAAGAGTGCTAATAAAGTTTATATGACGCTTGTTTTCCTCCCTTACTTTGGTGCTAATGTAGTTTCACTGGGTTATTTTGAAGGAGCTTTCTAACCCAGCTCAAGGAAGCCTTCATTAGAAGCAGAGTCAGCTGGTCCTCCTAGAAGCCTGAGTGGGTAGAAACCAGCTGGTCCAAGGGGTGGCAGAAACATCACAGGAGTGCATTGAAAAACATCAGAGCCACACACTTCCCCCTGCATGGGTGCATGTGCTCTTGAACCTGGTTCCTTTGATTCTCTTTCAGACGCATAGTAGGTCTCAGGAATTTGTGACTCAGTTGGGCTCATTTTTAGAATTAGAAATTTGATCAAACCTAAACATATGTTAAAGAAAATGAGTAAAGTGCTTGGAGAGCCAACAGTGTCCCTTGGAAATAGAAAATGTTTTCTCGTTTCCAAGCAGCTGTTAGCAATAAGAAGTAGCTGCTGAGTAAAGGGGAAGGACACCATTAAGTGAAGGTAACCCCTCCAGGGTTTTATGGAGCTCCAGATCATGTGAGCACCATCAGTGATAAATATCACAATAGTGGTTACAGTGCATCTGGTTTTATTTTCATGTGGATCCCTGAATATACGTCAATCCAAGTCACAGAATACATTTAACGATCACAGAAAGGCACAGGCTTAATGTACACAAAAGCAACCTCAGGGAAAATAAAAGATAGCCAAGTCTTATTTCTAGAAGAATGACCTACCGGGATCCACAACAATAACCTATAAACCGAATTTTCTTTTGTTTGGATTCTGGCAAAACAGCACACCAGACTTTCCTAAGTAGATACCAGGCCCTCAGTCTCCAGAGAGTTTTAATGCATTTATCTTTGAGGCCTTACTTCCAAACATTTAGAATGACCAGATTAAGGGCCTGGGATGCTGGAGCGGTGAGAACCTGGAAGTTCCCTGCTTCTGCTTGGGAAGACAGCTCAGCTGGTAAAGCGTTCACTGCACGTGCATGAAGACTCTTGTTTCATCCCTAAAACTCACATAAACAAACAAACAAACAGACAAACAAAAAGACCCAAACAGACTGGGTGCAGTGGCCCATGCATGTAACCTCAGCGCTGGAGGAAGTAGGCAATCTCTGAGGCTTGCTGGCCAGTCATCCTGGTCAGTTAGTCAGTTCCAGGCCAGTGAAAAGCCCTTTCTCTAAAGCAGCATAGACAGTTGCTGAGGAACAACTCCAGAGTAGACCTCTGGCTTCTGTGTGGACAACACCCACATATGCCCACACTTCTTCTACCATATAAGATATTCTCTCATTCACATTCATTCTCTCTCTCTCTCTCTCTCTCTCCCTCTCTCTCTCTCTCTCTCTCTCTCTCTCTGTCTGTCTCTCTGTCAGCACTATAACTTCACAAATAAGGACTCCGAGGAGCAGAGTGAAAAATAATTGTGCGAAGGGCACTATCTAGCTAAATCAGGAGTAAAACCCATGTTTCCTGAATTTGGATATCCCAACTCCAGTCTCGTTAGTTTGGAATATTTCTAGCTTAAAATGTGGCAAGATGGCATTTGAGGAGCAAAGCCCTCCATTCTTTTTCCGGGGATCATTAAGATCACCTCTTAGAATTGTTCTTTGACATAGGTAGCTGATAGTGCTGCTTAGAGTATCATAGATCTGTCTGCTTATTGCTGTGGGTTAGGTACATGTGGATAACCCTGGGTCACTCTGCAGGAATGATATTCTCTATTGTGGTTTTTTAGGCTCATTCTGCCAATAAGTAGATGAGGGAGGTTACATAATCCTCATAACACCCATGCACACAGATTCCATCAAAAATAACCCTCAAAAATAAAACCATGAGACATGATTGTTTAGCTCCCTTTTAGATAAAATGGCATCTTAAGGAATTGCTGTGAGCCCACTGTCAGAGTTTGAAAGGGTGACAGGTTCTTCTCATTTCCTATTTCTATGCAGCTCCTATGGATGTCACCATGTCAGCAGAGCATTCTATGTTTTGTCTTTCCTTAGAACTTACAAATTTGAGCCAGCAGTCATTTCCATAGCCTGGAATTCTACAAGTTAATGGTTTTGTATGAACTTAATGTGGTGATATATTGTGCACCCCAATAAAACTTATTTGGGGATCAGAGGACAGAGCTATCCACTAGATTAGACATAGAGGCCAGACAGTGATGCCACACATCCTTAATCCCATCATTGGGAGACAGATCTGTCTGGATCTCTGTGAGTTCAAGGCCACAATGGGAACAGAGCCAGGCATGGTGGCACATACCTTTAATCCCAACACTTGAGATCTCATGCCTTTGCTTGGGAAGTACACATACATGCCTTTAATCCCAGGAAATAAAATGGCAGGGCAGAGAAAGGTGTATAAGGCATGAGGAGACAGGGGCTCACTATCCTGAGGCTGAGGATTTTGTAGAGGTAAGAACATGGCTGGATTGTTCTGTTTCTCCAATCTTTCAACTTTTATCCCAATATCTGGCTCCAGATTGCTTTTTTTATTATTATTAATAAAACCTTTTAAGATTTGTGTTACAACTTAGTCCTATGGTTGGTTTATTATGAAGCATCTAGGCACATGGTGTCTTTTCTTCTACAGACTAGCCTGGGTTTGTTTGCATGTTAATTGTGGGTTTTAAGAGGCAAAGTAAGAGTAGGGAAACGAGGTCCTGGAACACAATGAAATATTTCCATCATTGTATTGCCAAGGCACAAAATCAGGCATAGCCAAATAGGAGAGCAGACAACTTTGGCCAGAGAATGGGAGGTGAATAGTTACAGTGCAGAGTCTATGTTAAATGGACACTCAGCCAAATGGAGAACCTTAGCCATTCATTAAATTTATAATAATGCCTAACTTATTGTTGAGAATACCATTTCTTCAATAAAAATGTGGTTAAGACTTTTGAATTTATTCAATTACTGTACAGTATGGGAAGTAATCACACATTTAAAAAATGACATTGTTAAATGACTACATGCTTACATGTGTGTATGTAGGTGGAGGACAGGGACCAATATTGAATGTCTTCCTGTATTGTTCTCCACATCATTTTTTGAGACCAGGTCTTGATTGTCTAGTCAGTGAGACCCCAGGATCTGCCTGTCTCTAACCCTCAGCACTGAGAGGTTCCTGGGTTTGTGTCATTGTGCCCCACTTCTTCCCTGGGTGGTAGAAATGTAAACTGAGGTCCTCATTTTCTTTTTTCTCTCAACAAATATTTTACCCATAGAGCCATCTCTCCAGCCTCCAGAAACTGACATTTTATCACAAAGAATAAGAACATCTCAGATCAAATGGTGGCCATCCTCTTTTTCCATTTTCCTACATGGAAATAAAAAAAAAATTGGTTTAACACCCAAAACTGTAGAAAGAAGATGAATTGAAGAAGTGTCAATCATGGATTGGCACTCTCTCTGTCTAACATATGGTTTTTATTTGCCTGGCATGTCTGTGGACTGGTGGACATGTCACCCAAGGTGTCACTGCTCTGTGTGGCAGAACCTGAGGAGCACTGATTACCCCCAAGAGCCCCGTGCTCATGGCTGGGAGGGAAACAACTCACCCTGTGTGGTTTTTTACATGCTGTCAGTGTAAGTCTGAGCCCCACACACGTCTCATCTGCAAATTTGCTGCAGTGAGGAAAAGAGTGAAATATTATCCCAAGTATCTGTCCCCATGGGAACCTTTATTTAATTTTCTAAAGTATCAAGGACTATGTGCATCTCTCATCTTAGGGGCATGATGTTGATGCCTGGCACTCGGGTTTTGTTTTTCCCTGGAGTGCTGGTAGGAGGGCTTAGCCAGAGGGAGCCTGTTTCTTAAGCTTCATTCTACACTCATCAACTGGGAATACTCTAAGAAACCATGTATTTGGCCCAACTTGAGAGTTTTCCCATCTGTGAAATGAGAACATAGTCAGCACTTTTTTCTGTTTTTTTTTTCTGCATGCATTAAATGAAAAAAATCTGTGTTAAGTACTCAACATCGTGCCAGGATCATACAAGACACTTAACTATAAATAACTGATTGTTAGAAACTTGGTGTTTTCTAACATTGGTTTCCACAACCCTCCCACCACTGTGTTGAAGATCTCTTCTTGTGTTAGCAGTAATTAGACCTTAATTTAGAAAAGCATAATAATAAAGAAAGTTTAAACCGTAGCCATATTTTGTGGGATTGAAAGCAAGTATATATAACTAGAAATCTTAATCAACGATATTCAAACTAACCTTATTACTGTCAACATGTAATTCCTGACTTCATACACTACTTCCCCAGCACAAGTAAATAGTTGTCCAAGGCTTGTAAGATATCCCAGGAACTCCAGGAATTAATTTGTTAGTCTTTTTCCTTTTCTATATTTTTATAGGTATGATCCAGATTCTGTCCTCATCAAAACCCAGTATATAAAGAACCACTTGCAATTTATCAAAGATTCCTATTCTATTTTAGTATACCGATCTTATTTTATAGTTCTCTTAAGATAAAACAAATGTAAAATGAGACAGAATATGAACTAGTTAGTGGGAAGCTGAGATGGAGGAGAAACAGATGAGATACTTGGTTTTCCTTAGCCCCTCTTACCATCTGTCTTGCACCTATGGCTTCTTAGTTTTTAATTTATCCTGAGAAGAATATTAACAAGTCTAAGACAAGATTATACAGACCTGTTTTCTTTGTTTCACACTGGATTTGTGATGATTTCAATGATACTAAAACCAAGAAGTTTTTTAAACTAAGACAAGCCATGCATGGTAATACGTGCCTTTAATCCTATTTGGGAGGTAGAGGCAGGCAGATCTCTGTGTGTTTGAGGCCAACCTGGTCTACATAGAAAGTTCCAGGTCAGCCAGGGCTCTGCATAATGAGACTTTGTCTCAAAGACAAACTTATTGTGTACTCACATCTGAAAAATTTGAACTAAGAGCCTCTAAAGCCAGAACATGTGACATTTACCTTTCTGGGTATGGGTTATCTCACTAAATACGATCTTTTCTAATTCCCTCCATTTACCTGCATATTTCATTTTTCTTTACAGTTTAATAGCATTACACAATTTATGTTTACCACACCTTCCTTATCCATTCATCAACTGAAGGACATGTAAGTTGTTTCTATTTCCAACCCAACACAAAGAAGTGCAGGCAAATAAAGAACGTTGAGAGTAGGAGAAATCCTTCTCCCCAGGGAAGCGTAGACCATTTCCTTACCACATGGGAAATGGTTAGCCTTGAAAACATACACAGAAATATAACCTGCTCAGTCTGTGTAATGTTCCTTTTATGTGGTCAAGTGCACACAACAACAACAACAACAATAATAATAATTAAAGTCATGAATTTGAAAGAAAACGATGAGGGGTATTTGAGAGAGTTTGGAGGTAGGAAAGGCAAGAGGTGAATGAAATAACAAAAATAGAGGAAAATGTGCAATGTAAAACAAAACAAAAAACCCAAACAGACAACGAAATTAAGACCAAAGGATATTTCAAAAAGTGTGCATCAGTGCTTCCCTAGCTCTTATTATTCATTTGGTCTCCCAATTCTAACTTTGGATGATTTACACGAGACGGCGATGGAGTGTGCAGGCACGCACACAAAGAGCATCAAGGACTGACAGGTGTCCCTCTTACAGATGGACATCTTGGACCTCATTCACACTGGTGACTTAACACAGTGTCCTTGGCCATTGATGGATGAGAATGGCATTCTGCCTTTTGTAGTTATTGCTTATTCCCAGTCCTCTGATACCTGTGCCAGCTCCCTCCTAAGGAAAGTTTCCAAAGCAACGTGAGTTCATTCCTTTTGTGACTATTCTTACTGTCTTCTTGTTCATTTGTTTTAGTATCTCCAAAGAAATGGTTCTTGCCAGAGTATTAATCTCTAGCTAAAAGTAACCACTTTAGCAGCAATCTTCCCTCTGTCTGTGCCACACTGAATTCTCCTTTTGCCTCAATACTTTCTTTTTAATGTATAAATTAAAAATTGATCTCTGCATGTATGCACATGCATGAACATGCCATGCCATTCTCTTTACTTGGAACTTGTTTTTAAAGCTTCTATGTCAAGGATATGGCTGATGCTATTTTCTATACCAACTGTCCATCTGAAAAAAAAAATGACAGTAAAGCAATGGATAAATAAGAAAAACCAATACAGGAGGAAGTGAGAATGTTAGCAATAATATTAACTATATCATGTAGACTTAATTCCATAAACTATTGTAAAGTCTTATAACTCAGAATGTGACAGTGTATAGGCCTGTCTCTTAGGCTGTCCCTTTCTCTATTGGGTTAAAAAGAAACTGGTTTAAAGCAGGCAGGTAGCTCTGACTTGGTTGGGCATTTGTTAGTCTAGGGCCATTTAATTGTAAGTTTTTATGCTTTTTACTTTACTCAGGAAGATAAATATCTCTGTGATGAGGTGGTATGAAAATCCCTTATGCACAGAAAGCCAGCTTTAAATAATTCTTTGAGATGGAACTGACCTCAATGGAATAGAAAGAAGGTAGTTAGCTGGGTGGTGGTGGCGCACACCTTTAATCTCAGTACTCAGGAGGTAGAGGCAAGCGGATCTCTATGAATTTGAGGCCAGCCTGGTCTACAAAGTGAGTTCCAGGATAGCCAGGACTGTTACATAGAAAAACCCTGTCTCAAAAAATCCAACAAAAACAGAAAAAAAGGCAGTAAAGAAGCAGAATGCTCTCCAAAACCGAAACCAGGAGCCAAAACCAGTGATTCCCTCAAGGGGAAAAAAATGTTTCCCTCTGAATTAACTTATATTTCTATTTCTGCCACTATGGTTTTAGCAGTCAACATTTGATAAAGATGGCTATTGTTCAGTTCCAGGCAAGACCTGAATGCCACCCACACGATTGCCCAAGCTCCTGAGCAGGAAGTCTTTGAGAAAAGTAGGTGCATTTTCTCTAATGATGCTAGTGATTACTGGTGCAAGTAGACCTTATACATCCTCTGAAGTTAAATATACCACCCAGGACACACACACACACACACACACACACACACACACACACACACACACATGCACGTTATCTATGTGAGTTCATAGAAATCTTTTAAAACATGACCCATGGTTACAGAAATGTTTCAGGAGACAGAAACAAAGAAGAGAACCTGCAGGTAGAACTCCAGCCAGTAAATGGATAATCATGTTAAATGCTATAGTCTGGGTTTTTCAGGCTGAGCTGAGTGTGGGACCAATCAAGGTTATTTTCAAGCTGATGTGGGTATAGATCTAAGCTGGGGCTCTCCAGGATGACCAGAGTATTCTTAGAAAAAAAAAAAAAGTGGGAGGTTCCGTTGGATGGGTAGAATAGGCAGCTTTTGATTGGCTCCCAAAGATCTCTGCTCCCTGGTGGTATTAACGCTCTGTACCACTCTCAGTCCCCGAGGACACCATAGACACAGGAACTTTTTTTCTGACAAAAAGAACATGGCAGAAGTGATGGGATGTGGCCTCCATGGTTATCCCCTAAATCCTGTGAATTAGTTCTTCCTGGCTCTTTCTGTGGATTTGTTCTGTGTGCAAACTACCACATCACCACCTGCCCTACAGAAAGGATCATATGACTATGATGTGAAATGTCCTGTGACTGACAGCTAGAAATGACCAAGTCCCATATCACAGCACCACAGAAGCGACTGAATTCTATTAGCAGCCATGCCGATGAGCTTCAAAGGACATCTCTCTCCAAAGAAGCCTTCAGAGGAGACAGAGCCCTTACTGCATCCTGGGGACAGGTCCTGAGGCAGAGGGATCTGGGATGCTGTACCAGCTGTGAGATAGCATGTTTCCAGGCTTTGGAGTACTTTGTTATGTTGCCATGGATGTTGTATTGGTATCCTTCAGAGAAGTAAACCCTTTATAATGGTATGTATAGAAAAATGTATGAGTTGAATTTAGTCCATGATGTTTTCGAGGCCACTGAGTACAAAGTTTTCAATGGTGGCCAATAGGATGAAGATTGAGAGACCTGAAGGCACAGCTCTGGTCAGAGAGCCAACAGGCAAGACATCTGTAATATGAAGATGGCCTAGGGCAAGCTCCTGGAAAAGTCCCTCTTGTTCAGGAAAATTCCTGTTTTCATCTTATTTAGGCCTTCAGCTGGTTGGATGAGGCCCACCTATGTGCCAGAGCTGTTTACTCCAAGTTTACAGAATGAATGGACATCCCATTCCAAGACATTCTGCAACTGTAGTGTTAGTGACCACAGATACAAGCTCAGACCTTCAAGGCAACTATGGAGAAGATGGAATTTAATTCTCTGGGCAATAGATAGCTATTTCCATTTTAAAGCAGGATATACTATGAAGAAGGGTCCAATAGTGTAAGGTTCAAAAACGTAAGCCTGTGACTCTCGAATCTTAGGGACTGAGGTAACTTGCATTGCCTTGGGGATACTGTTCAAGGTCACTAAGTTTTATTTTTACTTGTAAAGTTCATTATATATCCGTTTTATATGTACATGGTTCTGAGCATCTGGAAACATGTAAACTTTAACACATTGTTAGAGAGAAATAACCACACCCAACCAGATTACAGAAGAACATACTACCAGAAACCGGGAAATCCTCCCCCCTCCTTTTCTTTGAGACAGGGTTTCTCTGTGTAGCTTTGCGCCTTTCCTAGAACTCACTGGGTAGACCAGGCTGGCCTTGAACTCACAAAGATCTGCCTGCCTCTGCCTCCTGAGTGCTGGGATTAAAGTCATGCGCCACCACCGCCTGGCTGTATGCACTTTCTTTCCTCTGTGACTTTCATTATGATAACCAATGGAATTTGATAAACGTTATTTATAAAATTTATAATTATGAGTATTATTGGAAGGCAGCATGCTGTATCAGCTGTTCCAGCTGTAAGATTTTCTTACTATATTTGTATGTATAGATATATATATATATATACATATATATATATACATATATATATATATACATGTATATATATATATATGTATATATATATATATGTAAGATTTTCTTTCTTCACTATATTCATTTTCTTAAGGAAATGGCAGAATCTTTGTTCTTATGTTCTCATCTCCCTTTTTTTGCCCTCCACTACCAACCCCCTCCCACTCCCAGTTTGCTCATGTAGATCTCATGTATTTCTCCTTCGCTGGGCTATCTAGGTATCTTTCTTAGGGATCCTTCTTTTAGCTAGCTTCTCTGGAGCTGTGGGCTGTAGTCTGGTTAACCTTTGCCTTACATCTAGTATCCACCTATGAATGAGTACATACTATGTTTGTCCTTCTGAGTTTGGGTTACCTCACTCAGGATGATATTTTCTAATTCCATCCATTTGCCTGCAAATTTCATGGTATCATTGTTTTTTACTGCCGAGTAGTACTCCATTGTGTATATGGGCCACATTTCGTTTACCTATTCTTCAGTTGATGGGCATCTAGGTTGTTTCTAGGTTCTGACTATTATGAATAATGCTGCTAAGGGACAGAGGGGAGAGCAAGGAAAGAGATACTATGATAAATGAAGACATCATGGGAATAGGAAGAGGCAGACTGCCAGGGAAGCTCTAAGGAATCCACAAGGATGACCCCACCTTGGATTACTGGCTATGTTTGAGAGATTACCTGGACTGGTCTACTCTGGTGACCAGTCTAGTGACGACCCTAACTGTCATCATAGAGCCTTCATCCAGTGACTGATGGAAGCAGATGCAGAGATCCATGGCCGGGTGCCAGGCTGAGCTCCAGGAATCCAACCAACTCTGGGGGCAGGGGACTTTGAGATCATGATGGGAAAACGTGCAGAGATGACTGCCACGCTCGTGGAAACCCATGAGCTGTGGACTAATAGCTGTGGAGCCCACATAGGACTAGACTGAGCCCCTTGGTTACATGAGATAGTTGTCTAGCTTGAACTGTTTGAGGGTTCCCTAGGCAGGGGTATCAGGAGCCGTCCTTGGTGTATGGGTGGGCTTTTTGGAGCCCAGTGCCTAAGGTGTGACATCTTGTACAGCCTTGGGGCAGGGTGGAGGGGCTTCGACGTGCCTTAGCTGAGTGTGCCAGGCTCTGCTGACTCCCCATGGGAGACTTCGATTTGGAAAATGTAGGGATGGGGGTGGGTGGGTTGAGGGGGAAGGCTGGGGGATGAGAAGAGGGAAGAAGGGGGATCTGTGGATGGTATATAAAGTAAATAGAAAATTTCTTAATAAAAAATGAAAAAAAAAAAAGAACAAAGATTCTCTTTCATATACCCCTGAGACCCAGAGATTTAAGTACGGGAGTGATCCACCACTGGTGCTCTAAAAATACTTAACTTCTGGATGCTGGGCAGTGGACAGTGGGCTGTGGGAGGAGCCTCAACAGCCAGGTGAAAGTTGTAAAATAAGATGTTTGTCAAGAAAATGTGTGTAGCTGATCCCAAAGATCACCCAGATGTTTGGGGGTCTTAAGGGAAATTTATTTATTGTCTATTTGAAATGATTGGAACTCTGCATCTTCCCCTAACTTTAAAAGCTGATTTTGGTGCTAAAAGTTCAGAAACTAACTAGGTTTACATTTGCATTCTGAGGTTAACATGGATCCATACCGGTGTATATTAGGGGACTGTGGTGTGGTGTGGTGTGGTGGTGGTGGTGGTGGTGGTGTGTGTGTGTGTGTGTGTGTGTGTGTGTGTGTGTGTGTGTGTGTCTGTGTATAAGGTTGTATACTTGTGTTTGTGTATATATTTTACTATGTGTGGATCACTTTTGAGTATTTGTATATGGAGAGATGAGTACAGAAAGGAGTAAAAGTGACTGAGAGAAACATCAGAGGCAGTTCTGAGGTCATGTAAGTACAGTGGCAGCCACTGTCCAGCCTGAAGTATTTTACCAGGTGATGAAACTTCTAGACTCCACGGAAAATATAATCTGAACTTCTATAAATTGTAAGTGTTTGTTTCGCTGTGGCTTGCTGGCACCAGGATTTGGTCTGTCAAGGGTGTCATAAAAATGAACATAATGCTTTGAAATGCCAAGAAAAACAAATGCTAAACAGGAGCCTGAACAGCCTGAAGTATGCAAACAAGCCAAGGGTTCTTACCCCAGCAGTAGGATGGGGAGCTGGGGACATGCAGGAACCAGGGGGGTCCCTGGAGGGAAGCAAACCTCATGATTATAGCACTCATGGTGAGGACACTTGCAAGGCAGCAAGCAGCACACTTGATGTGTGATTCCACCTGCAACTTTGCTGAGATTAATGTGCACTGATGACCAGTTCAACCAGAAAATTTCCAAGACGAATCAGTTGCTGGTGCCAAGCTGCCTCAAAACAGATGGGCAAGCATGGAGAAAGGAGCATGAGGTGAAATGCCACATGTCAGGAGAAGATATTTCAAACTTAATTCACAACAGGCAGATACAGCGTGGAAACATAAACTATGTTGCGTACATTTCTGGTGTGGATACTGAGAAGGAACCCACACATCCTCATTCTTTGCAGGATGGACCCCTCCCCAGTGACCGTCTTGGGTTTCTAAGACTCACCTGTTGAGAAATGCTCGCATTTGCTGCTGGGAAAGGACTCCAAGTAGTGTTTGCAGAAACTCCTGTTTTCACAAATTGTGTGTGAGACCCAGTGTGTCATTTCCTTAGTGTTACACAGAAATTCTTTCCTCTGTCTTTCCTGGAACAGGGAGTGATTTTACAGGACTTTGTGTTGAGGTCTTCCATGTTAAGCTCTTGTTTTTATTGGACACTGGACTTCTCGGCCGAAACTGCACATGTCCAAACCCACTAGATTGTAGGCCAGATGACTGGGCCAGGGAATAGCAACTTATTCCCAGATTCACGTCAGACTTGATTGAATGAAAGATCCAAATATGCCACCTGCATAATTTTCAGCTGTAATTTGCTGGGAACTCGGCCTTTTCCCAAGATGGTGAGTATTGCTTGTAACTACAGGCTACATTTTTACCCAGCTCCAAGTTGATGCTCAGTGGGAATTGAAAGGAGCCTTTTAAATCCTCTTGAATCGTTAGTATGTGTGGATCACCACTACTAAGTCTCCCAGCCTGTTCTGTGGAATGCAACTTGTAGAAGGGAATATCAGAGCTTATTTATGTCAGGAAGAAGTTGCATAGGTTTTGCTTACAAATGCCAATGAGTGACGCTATCAGAAGTGGTTGGTGTATAAACTAATTGGCAAAATACAAAATGTCCACTGACAAAATATAAAATGGGATCAACATATTTCCATATGCAAACACTAAAAATAAGTATAGATTAATGATCTCAAAAAGTCATATATACAACCATAGACACTGTCCCTACGTGAGGCCCACAATACATAAGTATTATTCATATTCATTAGTTAATAAGTATCACTGTAAACTTGCTAAACCCAAGGGTGGCATAATGAAAAGAGCACTGATCTTAGCTTCAGAAAATATAAATTTTAATCCAGCTGTTCCCCTTGTGACCTGTGTGGCTTCTGTTAAATAATTTAACTTCTCTGTGTTTGTTTTGCTCAGTAGTGAAGTGAGAAAGCAATAGTTTTCTAACTCCCGTTACCATAATGGACACCTGTGCAGGTACAAGAAGCCATTTCATAAATGTTAAAGGAATGAATGGAAAGATGAACTTGTATATATAAAGATGAATTTATATATGTGATGTATCTGGTATGCCATTGGAAATGTAAGCAAGGGAGATTTGACCACTACTGTTTAGAGTTTGGAATGTGGGAACAGTGATGTCAGCCAGTAAATAGCACACCTGTTTTGTGGAATGATGGTAACTGTGGAGAGTGAAACTTATCCTCTGGTCGTGAGTCCTTCTGTTTCTATGGGACATTACTCCTGCCCCCAGTGTGACAAGCCACTGGGTCACCCATGTCTGGGAATGGCATCTTCCAACACCATCTCCAAAAAACATCATGCAAAATTCTTCCAACAGTGCTCCTGTGAGGGCGTCTGGTCATGTGCACAGTCAGTGGAAGGGTGGTCAGCGAGGTAGCTCCTCTTTACTTCATTCACATCAGCAGGCTTCCACCCTACTGAGCACAGCAAAGCACCGGACATGCTTTTTGTCATGTGAAACTCAGGTCACAGGTTCAAGGACAGCAGCACATGTTTCATATTCGGTAGTGAGGGAGAAGCCGGTATTTGAGGGAAACATCTCAGCCTGTGTAAAAGTGGCCATCACTCGCCTTCTTGAAGGTCTTCTCTACTCACTCTTCCATTTTGGGACATTGGTGTCCCCATCGCTTTGGGTTGTGTTTAATAGTTATGTACTGAGCCACTTACATGTGTGTGATTCATTGTTGTAACTTAGGGAAGTTTGCTATCTGCTCACAGCTGCTATCACTGTGTTAATTCCTCTGAAAGTGTTAATGTGGACTTCTTCCGTTCCTCCTACTCTTCATCCTCCTCCTCCTTCTTTTCTTCTTGTTTTTCTGAAAACATAGCAAGTTTCTTGCTGTGTTTACCATGCTTGCCTTGAACTCCTGAGTTCCCAGCCTTGGCATCCAGAGTGCTTGAATAACAAATGTGCAGCCCAGGCTCAGCTCAAATAATAAATCATGAACACATCCTATAAATCTTTTCAAATTTTTTTTTGAGATAATATATTATGTTGCCAAAGCCTGCCTCAAACTCATTATGTAGCTGAGGATAGCCTTAGGATCCTGATCATCTTACCTATACTTCCCTAAGGCTGGGATTATAGGTGTTTGTCACTATGCCTAGTTTCTTTTGAAAGGTAAAGTTAGAATTTTTGTTAAGGAGCTGACCTGAGTGCCATACTACTATTAGCATGGTAAGATTGCTACAGACGAGCTTTTCTCCACAGACATGCAGTCTCTTTCTTGAAGCACTATGACATACAAACTTGGAATGGAATGATATAAGGGATGGAGAGCTATCAAGAAAGAAACTGAGGGAGAATAAGAGAGGAGACAAAGTTACTTCCTGAAAGACAGTGATCACTATTTCAGACATGTAAACAGGACTGAGAACCAAGCTCCAGATCTGCAAAATAAAGGATGAGCAGGGGCTCCTTTGGTAAAACAGTTGGCATGCCCCAGAATGTTAGACTGCTAAAAGAATAACACACTATATCATTCCTGTAAAACGTAACATGGCCTTACTGTAGGCTGCTAAAAGATCAGTTATACAGGTCATGTTTTTGTGCTTGTATAGTGAATTCACACAGGCCAAACTTCCTATAGATACTTTAGAAAGGAGTGGGTTCGTTAGAGATCGAGACTCAAGGGGAGGCTTCTTGACAAGGTTAGGTTTGAACTTCGATGTGAACAATGAGTGACAGTTAGCAAATTAAAAATGGGTGAAGGCAGCAATTTTTCCAGGTTCTACATTCTATCTTCTGCAGAGCTCCCCCCTTTCCTGGTTCCAGATGCACTGCAGCAACTGTCTCAGCTGGAGCCTTAGTCTGGGTGGGTGGCTCACCTCACTCAGCCTGTATCATCAACTCAGCCTCAGTGTGTCAAGCCTTTCCATACCACCTTCAATGGAAACTCACTCTATCAGCACCACAGAGACAGCCACTAAGTATCTTCCAGAGCCAGTGGATAGTCCCTGTTTATCTTTCTAGTCTTCCACAGTAGATCATATTCATATCCTTTCCCATACCCCAGATCTGTCTCCTAGAGCTCAAAGCCCATACCTTCTGCTTTCGATAGCCTTTATTCTCCTGGTACCCTGTCAAATTTTAAACCCCTTATTAGCCTGGCCTCTTTTTCTCTTGGCCAATAGATCCTCAACCATAAAATACAAATGTAATTTAGCACATAGGATTTTATTAAGCACTTATTGTTTGCCTATTCTTGTGCTGGAATTGCACCAGAAACTGCCCTGATGAGAAGGCACACATTTCTAATTATTGTTTAAAGCAGTAATGAGATGCCACTGGGCAAGTGTTATGGAGGCTATTATAGAAAAAGAATGGATGGTTAGAGGGAGGTAAAGACTCACATATGTCACATGCTTGCCATTGGATAGCCTGACCAATGCATAAGGTTTTTGATTTATGATCAATGTTCCTTTGCCATTTTCCCCCCAATGGCACCACTCATCATAAAGGCAAATCTGAATATGGTACAGACATGAATCTTGAGCTTATTCTCTCAATGAATGGAGAGCTGCAGGACTTAAGTTACTTGCCCAGAAGTAAGTGAATCTAGGACAGAAGGAATGTAAAACTCAGTCTTGTAACTGTTATGCAGTGTGTATGTGGTTAACAGAAGGGGCAAAGATCTGTTCCTGGTGACTCTGAGGCATAGCTACACTCATGCATGGAAGACTAAGAGTGGTGTTTGGTACTAGCATAGGGAGAAATTGGGTTATAGAAGGATGTTGAGTAAGGTCATGGGGGCACGTTTTGCGATGGAGAGCATCCCATCATGAAGCATCAGTGTGGTTGGGAAATGCTGCAGAGCAAGGTCTTGCATCATGGAGAATGTTAGATAGGTAGTATTAGAGAACCATTCTACCCTTTCATTCTAGACACCCATAAAGTCAGTTCTTGCCACAATATTCCCCTTATGTATAATCTATGTTCAAAAGTTCATTTCATGTATCCTATCGGTGGGGATAGAAATAGGTTTTTACTTCCAGGCTGCTTCCTTTAAGGTTTAAGGAGGTATGACAAGTTACCTAGCTTACTAATGCCTGGTGGTTCCAACAATGGGTCCCCTGCTTCTTATTCTTGTCTGTGGAGCCTACCTGAGTCATCAAAAAGTTAACAGCTTCAGTCCCCTTTCCCCACAACTGTTTTTGTGAAAACTCCTGCAGAACAGAATAGACAAGAAGCTTCTTTTATTTCTTGTTGCATCCTTAGCGCTTGGTTACCAGAACCATTGTTCATTTTTTATGTTTTCTTTAAGGTCTGATCTAAGATGAATTTTAAAGACTGTGCTGTAGGAATTTAGTTTCTAGAATGTCAGCTCCATCCTGCTGAGTGTTCCATCAACACCCCTAGCCCAGTTATCTGCAGAAACCTTGACCCCTGATGGGGAGCCCTAGATGAAGCCAGGACATTGCTTTAGAAAGGGCTATGAAAAATACATATAAGATACAAAAATGTGAATTATGTGTGAAACAAACAAAGTGCCGGGCAACATGGAATTCATGTCAACAAAGACTTGCTTCAAGCTATCCTTACCTCCAAGGGGAGGCTGATCCCAGTGTGTGGGGCCAGTAGCAAGGAAGAACTTTCTGCACAAAAGTTCTAGAAATAAGGAAATGACTTCTTTTCACTACAATTCTCTCTCTCTCTCTCTCTCTCTCTCTCTCTCTCTCTCTCTCTCTCTCTCAGTATTTTTTATATGCTGGGGGAAGTTACTGACTGCTGAGACAATCTGAGTCATGATTGAAGAATAACCAGCATTCATGCTATTTTGCCACATTCAAGAGAAGAGAAAAAACCATTCAAAAGGTGGGGCTGGCAGTTGAGTTCCTTGCTGACAAAGAACTGGCTTTTACAGCTGGACTGCTTGGGCAAATGGGGGCATTGCAAGGTGCTTAGAAAAAGCTATGCATGGAGATGTCCTGAATCCTGTCATATTCCAATTCTAATGAGGTTGTAATTTTGTTTACAAAACTGTGCATTTAGGATGTAATATGCAACTATAAGCAAATATCAATCATAATTTATACAAATATGCTTCTATATATTTACATATATAAATATACAAACATTTCTATACTATAATAAATAATAAAATTATGATTACATTGCAATTAAGTACTTAGAGGATATACTAAATTCAATATAAACTATTAACAAATAATTAAACAACTAAAATGCTATGTATTTAATATTCAATATGATTATAATTTCCCCAGTTCTCTTACTGCAGTTCATGTTTCAATCAAAATATTAAATAAGGTGATATTAAACTATGTAGACTTTGGTGCCATTCACCAAATATAATAGCATTTTTGTGCTGGTTTCTAAGTTAGCTGCAGAAATTCAAAATTATCATTCCCTCTGTGAGAGCATTTTCAAGAAAGGAGACAACTAATATATCCACTTTTAAAGCTAATCATTTTCAGTTACTCACAATTGCCGTGTTCCTGTCTGGATTGCCGCTGGAGACCCTGGCACCCAAGTGCCACAGACTGCCCTGTCAAATATAATAAGTACCATTTTCATGTTCTAGGGGGGCCACACACAGCTCTAGGCTGGCTCTCAGCCACCCCAGCTACCCCCAGAACCGCCTTCCTAAAGTATTCTGGTAGAAAAGAGCCCATGTGGTTCAACTGGCAAAACTTTTGTATAAATAGATCTCCCTTTACAAGGCAGAGGAGATTTTCTGGCCTACTGGCCACCACCTCAACCCAAACCCACAGCCACCACACACTTTCGTTTATGTGAGAGCCACCTTTCCCTGCTCTTAACTTCTTCCAATTGCCCTTGGGGCTCATTGAAGTCTCATAAAGAGAGATCTAGGGCAGTAATCTGCCAGGCCTGAAGAAATGAGGCCTCCTAAAATAGAATTTGCCTTTGAGAATAATATCCTCAGGTAAAATCCATTCCATCGCATTCAATAACATGTTTAGTGAGTATTGACCATTCACAGAGTTATACATACAAAAAGTTTCTTTGATAGAGATTCCCTTACATCCCTGTATTGAGGCTGCTGGGTTATTGACCTGTCTAGTTTTTGTCAACATGACACAAAGTAAGTCACTCAGTAAGGGGGATCCTCAGTCAAGGAATTGACTCTAATAGATTGGTCTGTGGGTATGTATGTAGGGGCATTTTCTTGATTAATGATTGATGTGGGAGGGCCATGTCCACTGTGGGAGGTACCACTCCTGCACAGGTGTTCCTAGATTGTAGAAGGAAGGTTTAGCAAGCCATGGAAGCAAGCCAGGAAGGAACACTCCTTCCTGGTGTCTGCTTCAGTGCCTGCCTCCAGGTTCCTACTGGAGCCCCAACTTGGCTTGCTTTGATGAGGGATTCTAACAATAAGCCAAATAAACCCTATCTTCCCCAAGGTGCTTAAGGTCACGGTGCATTATTACAGAAACAGAGCCAACTAGGATGGTTATACTGTGACTTCACAAGGTTATAAGTCACAAGGAATTGAATGAAATGATATCTGCAGACTTTTTAACACTTTTAATGCCCAGCATGTTCATCGAATGTTACCTGATCCTACTTTTCCTTCCTCACTCCATGTCTATTGACCCATTCATCCACCCACCTTTCTATCCATTGATTTAGGTATCCACATACATAATCATCCTTCTTTAAGTTTTCTTCATGATTATTGTCAAAGTACTTGGATGGAAGCCTGCTTAGATTCTGAATAGTCAATGGACTTCTACACTTCCTTTTCCTGGATCCTTGAAGAATTTGGTCAGTGTTTCAATCCCCAAGAATTAGCAGAATGCCTGCTGTCAGATGATTCACTAAGCCCTTGGGTCATTAAGAAAGTCTTGGCCACCAACATTAGTCACACAAGCCAGATCTACAGCTTCTGTCAACTTACAGCTTGTTAGAAAATTCAGAGAGGCCAACATAGCTTTATTCCCATACAATAGATGATGTGGCAGACACAGGTGTTGAGGATAGGGGCATGGATAATGACCTGGGGCTGGTGGTAGGAATGGCTCAGGAAATTCTAAGCAGGAGGAACCGAGCAATATTTTATATTAAAGAACAGAAGTTTCTTTTTTCTTGAAACCCAGAATTACTATTCACCTAAATGTGTTTGAAACCTGGAGGCTATAGCTGAACATGAAAATGTCTTACGTTCTGCCACGAGACTGTGCTTGGAAGGTGGAAATGCATGCTTGGCCCTCTGTTTGAGTTTCATCCTCAGAAGCACACCCCTTCCCTCATTTTACCCCAACAATGAGCATCTTTAAGGTATTATCCATGTTTTCAGGTCTCTTCTCAGGATTATCACTATAGTGATAGTATATATTATATAGTATATAGGTTACTTTGTTGATAACCCATAAAGACCAGCTTTGTCTTAAAGACCAATGAAGTTGAAGTGGTTTCAAGACCACCTGTCTCTGTTTGACTAGCCAAGCTTCATTCCCAGAAGTATATCCCTGCCAGGCCAATGACACAGAGGTGAGTGCAGGGTATTGATAGAATCCAGAGCAGAAAATGATAAAGACTCTCAAGGCTCAGATACTCTGCTGTCAAGTGTAGAAAATAAGGTGTGGAATACCAAGGTTGGCTTGTTAGGAAATCCCTCTAACCAAATGGTAGGTGGTCTTTGTGATCCCAGCAAGAACATCCTCAGATCTCTGACTTAGGAGCCTGTGCTTCGCCTGTACCCATTGCTGACCAGGGCCTGACATTCCTGTACTTCACATCTAATGTTCCTTTGATTCTTCTATTCTGTTTCCCCCAGTCCCTCGCATTGCTGCTAATAATCTGTTTCTCTCTGTTCTCCCTCAGGGATCCCTGTTGTCTCTAATGACATCCAATAAAAAGCCAAACCACCAATTCAGCTTTTGAGCTTTACAAGGAAGCCAAGATTGGCTTCCTTTAGAGGCCCACATTCACTTTTTAAGCTTTTGTGCACATAATCACTTCTTCAAGGAAGGTAACCTCTCCTTGCTGGAAGAGTTTGGCAACTCTTGAGATTACATCAGCACTGGGCTCACTATGTATGGGGGCATGGGAATGGCTGTTCCCATCTCCTATTTTACAGATGAGTGGTCTCCTGTCCCATGTTGTGGCAAAACTGACTTAAAGACAAGACCCAATGGCTAAAGCATTGAAATGAATTTCTTCAGAAGGTTTCCCCTTTGGTACCTATTACCCATAGAGTAACCCCAGGGGAGACGGAAAAAGAGAGCAGCACGATTGTGATGCTGGTTTATGTATATGCGGTGCAGAGTGAAACATCCCTTTAACACCTGGCTTCCCGTGGACCCCATAGGGATGATGGTGGAGAGGAAAGTACAAAGGCCACCCTTCCCACTTTTCAGCTCAGGAAACCAACTTTTACTTAGAGCACAGTCCAAGTGACATAGTTGGCTGGGGTGGCAGAGCAGGATCTAAGTTCCTGACACTAAGCTCACAGGATGGAATTTACCCAGCACACAATGGTTGAACAGCTATAGTGTTCTAGCCCTGGGCTGGAGCACAAGAGAGAGGCTTTTGGATGGGTACACTAGAGGCAAACACAGGAGGCTTAGGTATACAGTGTCAGCAGCGTGAGTCACAGAGTCAGTGGCGCCTATGATGTCCTCACTGGAAAGTTAGGGTAAGCTTCAATGATAGAAGTCACCTTACTCAGCATGGCCAGGAGTGAGGCAGGAACAAGGGCATGGTTAGTACTCAGGAGGACATTAGATGAGCTCATCACTATAAAGGAGTTTCCCATGTAGCCCTGCACAAAACTAGGATGTTGCCGTGCTTGGATGGATATGAATGGGGCTCAAAAGAGCGCAGGGGTCATGAGATGCTTAGTCAGGGTCCCCAGTGCAGTATCCTTCTCAGGCTGGTTCTGAGTGGTTCAGACTGTGGGGGTGCTGCTGTATGTTATTTATTGCTGGAAATGGACCTGAGCATGTTGCCTGGGGCTCTCAGTACACTCTATTCCTCTTCAGCTGACACCTGGGAGGAAGGAGGCCACAGACCGTTTGGTAGCCTTGAAGGAACATCAGTTCTTTAGCCCAGTGAACCCGCTTCCTTTCATCATGCTGTTTTTCAGATGTAAAGGACACAGAACAGAAAGTGTCTGAAGGTCTGGAGGGTGGGAGGGGGGAAGGGGTATGGATTGGAAATTCAAAGCAAGACCCTTGGCAGCCTGCTCTGCAGCAGCTCATCAGTTCCCTGGCTTCTCACAAGAGTGGGGGAGCCTATGTGTTCCTCCTACTCTTGACTGGCTCCTGCCTTGGCAATAGCATCTGTTAGCAATGAGTAAAGCAGGAGAGTGGGGGCAGGAGAAAGGTCTACTTAAACAAAATGTGTTTTCTCACACACATAAAACCACAGGCCTCCTGGAGGCTAGCACCCCTTCCCACCCCCCAACCCCCCTTATTCGTGAGTTTGTAATCAGAAGCATGCCATTGAAAGCTGGCTTTCATATACAGAAAGAGGCTTGGTGAGGCACCTCCTCAGGTCTTCTGAGGGCAGATGAGCTGTTTCTAGAGGGTAGAAGTATACTGGTCTGGATCTGAAGTTTGCCAGGTCCTTACTTAAGGCAAATGGCTCTGAAGCATGGCCAATATCTGATAGACATACTTAACCTTGAGAAGCAAGCAGTTGAGTTACGAAAAGTCTTTTACTGCACTGGGAAAGCTGATGGTGTTTGTGTTGAGCTGCAGTCTAAGCTAGCCTCAGCTGCACAGCAGGTTGCATACACCTGAAATATACCCCATGGAGGAGGCTAAGTATTTCCCACGTTCTCAAAGGAGTGAAGCAAGCATTCTAGAAGGTCCTACACTACATGACCATGATGGTTGATTGTCCACCTTGGCATATAAGACCCTTAAGAACTAAGGTCTACTTTTCACTCAAATCATAGATATCAGGAAAATGGGAGTTAAGAACAGTATTGGGAATCAGATTCCAGATACCTGAAAATAGTTCAAATGTTCAGACTGGTGGAAGTGGCATTAATCCTTCTCAGGAAATGACTGGGAGTGAATAAAGAGCTGGAGTTTCACCCACCAATGATGACATCACATGTCAACCCCCCTTTTTTCTCCTGTGGGATTTTGTACATCTACATCTGCCTTCTCAAGGCAGCTCAGTAGATAGACTTGAGAGGCCATGTCCAGTGAAGAGAATAAAGACACATACTTCCCACCTAGACTCTTCATTCTCTGATGTTCTAAGAAATTCCACAGACATAGTGTGGTACATTGGTGGTAGGGAAAGGGCTTAGAGGAAAGGTGAGTAGTAGAAGATTAAACAAGGAATTTAATTGTCTGGAAAGTCCTGTCTATTTCAGAATAAATGGATCAATTCACTGGAATGGAGATTATAGCCAAGCAGGGGTGTATAGACATAGAGTGGGGGGGACAGGGAGTCCTCAAGGAGGCCAGAGGGGGAATGTGTGTGTGTGTGTGTGTGTGTGTGTGTGTGTGTGTGTGTGTGTTTGTGTGTCCTTCTTTATTATGTAGCTAGTCTTAAATGTGTCCTCTAGGGATGCAGAGTGATGTTTTTCAAAGCTCACCAAATATCCCACACTCACTCCATAAACTCTATAAGCCTGGTCATTGCTGAGTCATTGTGCAACCCATGTTCGTTTGCAAGTTTCTTGCATATTTATAAATTGGGAACCCCATTTCCCAGACCCTCAGCAGCCTTGGGGATTAATGAAAGCCTTGTTCACAAATGTCTTGGAATTCACAAAGGTTTAGATCGATAATTAACAAGAAAGAGAAGGCATAAACATTTCAAATATATATCAACTCCTCAATCTATAACAGCCAATAAGTCTAAGAACAGAGTGGCCACAATTTCCCCCAGTGACAGGCAGCCCATGCACTTTCAAAAGTAATTCTTCAATGAGCATAAATTACCCATTGGGGAAACCTTCCATGTATGCCATGGCTGTAGATTTATTAAGTGAAAATGAAACTTTTAAATAAATATCTGGAACAAAAAATGTACTTCCCATCAAATTGGGCCACAAGGCGAGAGGTTTTAAAACAGTGTGGAGCCTGGAGTCTGGGAGCAGGGAGCCAGGACTTTTCCTTAGATGCTGTTTTGCTGAGTCAGTCCCTGCAACATCTCTCTCCTTCACTGCCCAATGCCTGGACTCTCCTAGAGTGAGTCAAGAGCCAAAAAGGCACACAAATCCTTTAGGGGGATCCTTCCCCAAAACTGAGGGAACTTGTTAGGGATGGAGGTATTGTGTGCCTCTTGAAAGATCTTGACCTCTTTTGAATGATAAAGTAATGTGTGTGTGTGTGTGTGTGTGTGTGTGTGTGTGTGCGCATGTGTGCATGCATGTATGCAAGAGAGAGAGAGAGAGAGAGAGAGAGAGAGAGAGAGAGAGAGAGAGAGAGAGAGAGAGAGAGTTAGTTTCACTTTTGATGACCACAAAGGGAAGCTAAATTAATTCACTCTCTTTGGAAGTTCAAGTTATAGAAGAATTTTTTAAATGAGTTATGAAGAATTTTAAGGTGCTCACAGACTGCAGATACTTTCTGCTTGTTTCTGGAGACACATGGCAGGTAATATTGACAGTTACACTACGAGGATTTTTTTTTTACTGGAAATGGAAGTGAGGGGCCATGACAATTTCCTCTGTCTCTGTCTTTCTCTCCTTTCCTCTCTTATACTTGTGTGCATGATACTAAACACACACACACACACACACACACACACACACACACACACACACACATACACACACACTCACACGGGCACACACAGGTACACACATGGGCACACAAATCATCTCACCTATACAAAAATCTACTCAGGAGTCTCTCTAGAATGTTCATGAACAGTCTTGGAATGAGAGGCAACAGATACAGGGAAGCCAGTCAAAAAGTTCATAGTGCCTTAGCAAAGTCACAAAAATGTAAATCTTAATTAGTTTCATATAGCTATTGTGATAGCCCATACATTTTACTTTATTTTCTCATAACAATGGATAGTTCATTATCTTCAAAAATATTAATTCATTTAAAAGTATTACTTTTATTTTGTGAGATTATAAAATAATTATGTTATTTCCCTCTTCCCTTCCTTCAAAGCCTCCATGTCTTCCTCCTGCTCTTCTTCAAATTCATGGTCTCATTTTTTCACACACACACACACACACACACACACACACACACACACACACACACTGCACCAATATAGTGTAAACTGCTTTGTCTGTATAATATTCCTTATATGTATGTCTCTAGGGTTGACCCTTTGGAATTGGATAACCAATAGCAGGAGACTCTTTCTCCCCATCTCAGCATCTCTAGTTGCCTGTAGTTCTTTGTATAGAGTGGAGGTCTCCTAGGCTTCTCCCTATCAATGTTAGCGTGTTTATGTTGTGCTCATTCAGCTTAGGTTCAGGCATTCATGTTGATGAAACTTTATGGGTAGCCTGTGACATTACTAGGAGACACAATATCATGTATGTAGCTTTTTGTAGCTTCAGTTACATTTTCCAATGTTGTCAAAGCAAGGCAGTATAAGACGAATTTTCAAAGGTCTTATTAATGAAAAACCTGGAGCCAGATATTGGGGTAGATTCTGAAAGATCAGAGAGACAGAACAAGCCACAGCCAGCCTCACCTTGCTACCTCCTCAGCTGATCCTGTTTCTTCAGACTGAAAGCCTTTGAGTCCTCACCCAAAAGGGTCTTAGCTTAACTGCCCAAAAGCCTCTGGTTCCTGGTCCTCATATCTTATATACCTTTCTGCTTCCTGCCATCACTTCCTGGGACTAAAGGCCTTTGTCCTTCCCAAGCAAAGACATGAGTTCTCAAGTGCTGAGATCAAAGATATGTGCCACCACTGCCTGGCTCTGTTCTCAGGTTGGCTTTGAACTCACAGAGATCTGGACAGATCTCTCTGCCCCACAAGTGATAGGATTAAGGGTGTGTGCCACCACTGTCTGGCCTTTATGTCTAATCTAGTGGCTGGGTTTATCCTCTGATCCCCTGATAAGTTTTATTTGTTAGAGCACAAATAAAATATCACCACAGGCAGTATTATGTACTTATTTTCTCTCTCTCTCTCTCTCTCTCTCTCTCTCTCTCTCTCTCTCTCCCCTCTTCTTTCTTCTCTCTGCATATCTGCTTGGATTGCCCACTTGCCTCTAAACTGCCTTGCCATAGACCAATGCAGCTTTATTTATCAACCAATCAGAGCAACACGTATTCATAGCATGCAGACAGATATCCCACAGCAGTAAGTAGTATTATGTTTTTAACTTCAAACCACACATACATACTGATGACATATAGGAAAGCCATTCACATTTGTATCTTAACTTTGCACCCAACAGCCTTGATATTAACAAATTTCATGTTTAAAAATTCTTTCTGCATTTTCTTCCCAGGTTATTTTATTATTGATGAACAAAAACAACTTTACTGATGGTTGGGAAACATCCTTCCCAGTGTTTTCTAACCTTGTTAGCTAAAACCTCCAGCACCGGTTTGGAAAAAGTGTGATGAGTCGGGGCATTTTGCCTTTTGCTGTTCTTTGAGCAATGGTGTCTCATTGTTTACTGTAGATATGGTGTTTGTTATAGTTTTTTTTTATAGATAATATTGGTTATTTACTTATCATTTGAAAACAAACTCTCCTAGTTTACCGAGAATTTGCTTTTAAATGCTGAATGACTATGGGGTTTTCCCTAATGATTTATTTGCATCTATTACATGATGATTGATTTTTGTCCATTAAAGTGCTTTGTTGAGGTGAGTTCTTGCCTAGTTGCCCAGTCTGGCTTTGGATCTGCAATCCTTCTACTTCAACTTCCCAAGAAGATGGGATTACAGGCTTATCACACATATACTGTACCTGGTTTGCATTCATTAAATTTTGAACATAGGGCCAATATTGAATAGTGGAGAGAAATTCCACTTGGTCATGGTACATAAATTTTTAATTATTTTTTAATTAGTCTTGTATTGACAATATCCACATCTGTTTTTATGAGGGCTATTATTCGACAGTTTTTCTTCCTTATAATATCTTGTCTGATTTTGGTATTGGGGTAATGTTGGCTTCATAGAATAAAGTGGTCACTATGCTTCCAGACTCTTTAAGAGATTGAAGAGAACTGGTGTAATTTCTCCCTTAATCATTCTTAACATAATTCCTCAGTGAATACTGTTGG
Source organism: Onychomys torridus (assembly GCF_903995425.1). Lineage (NCBI taxonomy): Eukaryota > Metazoa > Chordata > Mammalia > Rodentia > Cricetidae > Onychomys > Onychomys torridus. The sequence goes on from NC_050463.1 coordinate 40,112,285, forward strand.
ATCAGGTACTCTTTGTTTTGGAATTATTGATTCAACGTCTTTAAAAGATATTGGTTTAGTCAGATTATCTACTTTGGTATGTGTGAATTTTGACATCTCTGAGTTTTGAGAAACTAGCCTCTTCTTGGATGTAAAATAAGTAAACACAGAATGGCTTATGCTAGTCTTTTATTAGTTAGTCTAGTGACTGTAGGCTCTGTAGTGGTAACTCCTCTTTCATTTCTGATTTTACAAAAGAGTTTGCATATCTTATGTTAAAAAGTAGAATTCCTCCAACTTTGTGATTTCTTTTTTTGTTTCCTTTGGGTTTAAATTGTTGTTCCTTCTCCAGTTTCCCCAAGTGGAAATTTAGATTATTGATTTTTATGTGTTTATTTTCCCCCATATATTTATTTAATGTTTTAATGTTTCTGATACATTTTCACTGTAACCTACAAGTTTTAAGAACATTTATTTTCATTTTCCTTTCATTAAAACACATTTTTTTTTAGTGTCGAGATGGTTCAGTGTTTAAGAGCACTTGCAGTTCTTGCAGAAGATACAAATTTGGTTGCTGGCACCCATGTTGTGCGGCTCACAGCTGCCTGTTACTACATCTCCAGGGGCTCTGACATCCTCTTCCTAGCATGCAAAGGCATACCCACACATGTGGCACACACACACACACACACACACACACACACACACACACGGCATACCCCACACACGTGGCATGCACACACAGAGCCCTCCCCACAAATAAAGTGAAGACAAATATTTAAAAGCATAACTCTAAATTTCTTTTAAGATTTTTTTATTTGACCCATGTGCTGGAAGCATGGTCTTTTAATCTGAACATATTTATGGCTTTGCCAGCTGTCTTTCTGCTATTTATTTCTGGTTTAATTTCATTGTGGCCTGAGAGCAGGCACTGTAGGATTTCTCTTCTTTTTGGTTTGTCATGGTATGTTTTATGTGGTCTCTTGCTTGGTGAGTGTCCCATGTCAGCTTGGGAAAAAATGATAGTTCTCCTTTGTTGGGTGAAGATGTAAAGATGTAAAGTATTGACTGATAAGGCCAATAAGTTCACCTATTTTTTTTTTAAATTGATACTCTGCCCCTGGATCCATCCACCACTTACTGACTGATGGTAGCATGGTAGGAGATGGTTCCATTTTTCCTTTCAGGTCTCTGAGTTTGTGCTTGACATACTTTCAGATTCTGTTTTTAGGCATATGCATGCTAAGGACTGTTTTGCCTTTCTGGAGAACTAACTCTGTTATCAAAATGTAAAGTCCTTTGTTTAATCCCTAATGACTTTTTATACTTTGATGTCCATGTGAATTTAATATCATTTTCTTACTTTATTTTATGTTGGCAATGTACTTTTCTCCACTTATTTACTTGAATCCCATGTGGATCTTGGTATTTTAAGTGAGGTTTTTTTTTTTTTTTTATATGCTGCATATATTTGGATCTTGTCCTTTGATCTGTACTTTTATAGGTATATGTAGATCATTGATGTTTAAAGTGACTATTGATTCCATTTAATAAATAGGTATTTATTACTACTTACTATATGTTGCTTTTAATTAATTACTTCATCATTTTACGTATTTATTTATTATCCTTTTCCTGCCTTTTGTGGATTTAAGAGTTTTATATAATTATATTCATTCTCATTTAATAACAAATCACCTTTTTAGTAGATAAAAGTCGTTTTTTTCCCCTAAAAGATTATTTACTTTTATGAGTATAGGTGTTTTGCCTGCCTGTTTGTTTGTGCACCACTTGCACACCAGATGCACAAAAAAGGCCAGAAGAAAGCAAAGGGTTCCCTTAGAGTGGAGTTACACACAGTTGTGAGCCACCTTGTGCATGCTGGAAATTGAACTCTGGTCCTCTGGCCGAGCCAACAGTGCTCTTAACTACCGAGCCATCTCTCCAGTTTCATTATATCACTTAGAAATAATAATGACGACAAAACATATCTTTCAGTGCTTCCCTATAGTTTATAGTATGTATTTACTAGGACAATAAAGTAGTACAATAATATAGTTCTTTACAATAGTGATTGTACAATAACAACAAAATAATGTTATTCTTCCTTCTCCTCCATTGTAGTTATGATAATTCATATTACTTTTATATATAAGCATGTATACACACTGACACATATTTACATATGCTTAAGCATATTTAGTTGGATATAATGTTCTCATTATTTTGAACCAAGTATCTATTAGATCAATAATGACTAAAAAAAAAAAAACCTTTTAAAAAAGAATTCACCATTCCTTATTTAGTGTTCTTTCCTTTTTAAAAAATGAAAATTTGAATATCTGACTGTGTGACTGACTGCCTTTGGATCTAAAGAATTTAACCATTTTTTGGTAAGACACTTTCTGGCACAAATTTTCTTCAATATGTTTGTCTGGAAACTTTTTTTCTTTAGTTTCTCAGAATGTGTGGAACTCTAGGTTGGTAGTATTATTTACTTCTCAGTACTTTAAATATTCCATTCCACTCTCTCCTTTTTTATGAGTTTGGAAGAACAGTCAGGTAGTCTTTTCTTTTTCCGTGATCAGTACTGTAATTCTGTCTTCTGTCTGATTTGTTTTCTTTAGTTTTCTGCTATTTTAAACTATGTCTAGGTGCTTCCTCCTTATCTTCCCTCCCTTTTATTTCTCCTTGCCCCATATCTTCCTCCTCTGTCTCCCCCTCTTCTTCTTCCTTCTCGTCCTCTGTATGTTTTCTTGGTGTCTGTCACTAATTTGGATGACTTCCTTAGTTATTTTTGACTTAAATGTTCCTTTTTGGACTCTTTTCCTGGTTTTGTACACATGTTTCCCATCTCTAACCTTTGGTCATTGTCCCATAGTCCTTGAATAATTTTCTTCTTTCTTTTACATGTTTGTAGTATTTACTTTTCAGGTTTGGAGATTTCTACTGAGATGCCTTCAAGCTCTGTGCCTTTTTCCCTCCTTAGCTATTATCTAGATTAGAAATCCTACCAAGCCATTTCTTTATTACTGTTACATTACTTTTAATTTCTAGCATTTCTGGTTTTTACAATTATTCCATTGGTTATTTGTCTTTCTATGCTGTTTATTTTTTAAAGCTCCTGATCCATTAATAATAATTACTTCAACATTCTTGTTAGATCATTTCAATGTCCCGTTCAGGTCTTGTGATACTCGATCTGTGTCTTAAAAGGTAAGGTTTGCCCTTTCTTATGCTTTATAACTATGTGTTGGTAGCTAGGCATGATGTGTTTGGCAAAATGAATGTTAGTAAATACGTGTGAGTGACGTGGTAGCGAGATGTTGGGGGCAGGGAAACATAGCGGCATCTCTGATGAAGTCTCAGTCTTGTGAGCCTGTGTCTGTATAGTCCGAATGCAGTGTTTCCTCTCCCTCCATGCGGAGTAGGGTAGCCAGAGAGAGCTAGAGTTGGCATTTCCCTTCTTGAAGCCGGGTTAGGCTCTGATCAAATCCTAACGTATCAGCTTCTGCTTAATTCATTAATTCCCAGGGCAAGGTCTTCTTAAGAAGAACAGTGTGCTTTGATATATCTCAAAATGTCTGCCCTAACATCCTTTGGTAGAAGCAAGCTCAGGGGGATTTCCTCTTGATGTTTATAGCGGGGACTTGGTTCCATGTTCCTGGACCTGAAATTCAAGGGAACATTCTTCTCTAGGACTATGGTGGGAAACACCACTTCATAAAAAGAGGACTGGAGACGCTGGGTAATGAAAGTGAAGCAGTTTATTTTACAGCCTTGTAAAGTCAGCTATCAGCCTGGAATAGCAGGCATGCCGTCGAGTGCAGAGAACAGTCCATAAACTCAAACACGTGACCCTGACTCCTTTTTGTGAATGATCAGGAGGGTGGAATCTTACCTGTTATGTAGGTCTTAATGTTTGGTTGTTGCTTTTATCACTTTCTCAACAAAAATTTCGTGCAGGCTCATCTGTAATTTTTAAAATAATTTTTTTTGTTAGTTGTTTGAGAATTTCGTAAAATCTGTTACCAGAGGCACCCACATCTTCTGCACATCCAATTTTGTGTCTTCTTTTTGTTTTGAACCTATAGAGTCTAACTGGTGCCACGTGTACATAATCTTAGGTGTCTGGTCTTCCCATGGACTATGATTGACCTACCATTGACTACTTCATTAAATAAAGCTCCCTCTCCCAGCAGCCATGAATTGCCAGTAACTCCTCAGCTAGAGGGTGAGACTCTATGCCCACCCCATGTCTCTATGCTGAGTTTTGTCTGGCTTGAACATGCCCAGGTCTTATGCATGTTGCTATAGCTGAGAGTTCATATGTCTCACTGTTCTGCTATGTCTGGAGGACACAGTCTCTTGCAGTCATCTATTACCTTTGGTTATTACAAGCTTCCCTACGCCCTTTCTGCAGTGATCTTTGAGCCTCATTTAGGACTGAGGAACGTTCCACAGGCTTTTGTTCTCTGCACCTTGATTGGTTGTGGGTCTCCTCATTAATCATAACCTACTGCAACATGAAGCTTTGATGATGAGTGTTGAGAGATATCCTGATCAATAGATATAATAACATATCACAGGGAGTTGGTTGAATACTATATCTATTTAGTAGGCTCATAGGGACAGGTTTTCCCTTGCTGGCTCTGGCCTGTCTAGCAATAGCAACTTGAACCCAATAAAGATGACAGGTATGAATTTCATCTTGCAGACTGGGTCTTAAATAAAATCAGAAAGTGGTTGGATACTCCTACAACACGTGTGCCGTGATTGCACCAGTCATGCATGTCTTGCATCTCTGTTTTGCATCCTAATTATTTTCAGGTTCAAAAATACCTGACTTTGCAGTCAAAGTGTAGCTGTGGGTGATTTTCTACTCCAATTTCTAAGTTGGGTAGGTGGTGTAAACTTGTCAGAGTTCGGAGGTGGGACAATAGCTGGAGTAGTAGGGGTTCTAGTGTATTCTGTTCATTTCTAGTTGACATAACTGGGCTCAAGGCACCAGATTTTTGTTGTTGTTGTTATTTATTATATTTGTGTTTTAATTTTACACATCAGCCATGGGTTCTCCTGTCCTCCCCCCTCCCATCCCCGCCCCCACCTTCCCCCCAGCCCCTCCCCTCCATTCCCATCTCCTCCAGGGCCAAGACTCCCCTGGGGATTCATTTAAACCTGGTGGATTCAGTAAAGGCAGGTCCAGTCCCCTCCTTCCATGCTGAGCAAAGTGTCCCTGTGTAAACCCAAGGTTCCAAACAGCCAGCTCATGCACTAAGGACAGTTCCGGGTCCCACAGCCTGGGTGCCTCCCAAACAGTTCAAGCTATTCAATTGTCTCACTTATCCAGAGGGCCTGATCCAGCTGGGGGCTCCACAGCCTTTGGTTCATAATTCATGTGCTTCCATTCATTTGGCTCTTTGTCCCTGTGCTTTTCCAATCTTGGTCTCAACAATTCACACTCTTACAGTCCCTCCTCTTTCTCGACAACTGGACTCCTGGAGCTCCACCTGGGGCCTGGCTGAGGATCTTTGCATCCACTTCCATCAGTTATTGGATGAGAGTTCCAACACGACCATTAGGGTGTTTGGCCATCTGATCACCAGACTAGGTCAGATAAGGCTTTCTCTCGACCATTGCCAGCAGTCTACAGAGGATGTATCATTGTGGATTTCTGGGGACCTCTCCAGCACTCTGCCTATTCCTGTTCTCATGAAGGCACCAGATTTTAATCCTAACATTTTCCACTGGAGCTGTTGACTCTTGGAGTTGTCTGCTGTGTTAACTCTCCAAGTGTTTGTTAATCACAGTTCATGTTCTCTTTGCCCCAACACCATTTTCCCTGGAAATCTATTTTTGGGTAAGATGTGACCTTGATTGTCCCTACTTACCTCTCCAGTATTGAAGGCAGAAATGTTCTCTGTGCTCTTGCCTTTCTTTCAGATCCATGAGAGTGATTCCTGTCTGTCTGCTTCACTTTTAGCTCAGTCAGATGGAGCACCAACTTCCAATGTCCTTACATGTAGACCTGGAAATAAGAAATTACTTTCTTTGCCTGATATTGAAATCCCATCAATTTCTCTCCTTGCTCTTACAATTAGTAATATAGTTGCTCATTGTATCTGACATTGGAGTTAGAGTTTTTTCTCTCCTCTAATTTTTGTTGAATAGTACCTTCACTACTCTTTAGTGAAGGCCTAGGAATATCAAGCTCTACTATTTTTGTATATTCAGATATGACTTTATTTTTCCCATGATACAATATAATTTTGAGCTGCATATAAAATTCTAGAATTTTGGCTATTTTTCTGGATTACTTTGAACATATCATATGACCATTTCTCTTTCTTTATTTTTAAGAGTGTGCTTTGAGCCCAAATGGTAGCCTACCTTTTCTCTCCAATTGCTTTGAGTTTTTTCCTTTCTTCATTTTTTTCTGATACATGCACATGACTGGAGTTTCTGTTATTTAGTGGCTAACATGAATTTTTAACATGGGGACCTATACTTCTTTAAATTTTATAATGTTTTAATTCTTACAGTTGTATCATTCTTCTATTATTTTTTAATAGAATAAACTGTTATTCCTCTCAAATTGTACTACAACAGCCATTAGTTAACTATAGAAGCCAGGCAGTGTTGGCACACACCTTTATTCCCAGTACTTGAGATCTCATGCCTTTGATACCAGTACTTGGGAGGTGGAGAACGGAAGTGATAAGGCTGGGAAGAGAGAGGAATATAAGGTGGGAGGAGACAGGAGGTCACCCCTTTCAGGCTGAAGAGTTGGCGAGGTAAGAAGTGGCTGTGGCTTGCTCCTTTGCCTCTCTGATCTTTCAGCATTTACCCCTATATCTGACTCCTGGTTTTTATTATTAAGACCAACTAGAATTCACAATACATCAAAGGGTATCCTAATTAGATTTCCACATGATTCTTCCCAGTTTGCTGTTTCCTTCACTCATATTTTCCTTCTGCCTGCCTTCCTCCCTCCCTTCCTCCCTCCCTCCCTCCCTCCCTCCCTCTCTCTTTCCTTTCTCCCTCCCTCCCTTCTTCCCTCCCTCCCTTCCTTCTTTCTTTCCTTCCTTCCTTGCTCCCTGTAATCCTTTTTTTCTAATTTTCACTTTCATTCCATTTCTGCCTTTTTTTTGGTGTTTTTTAAAACATATTCTCCCTATGTGACCCCAGGCTAGCTGCAAAGTCAAAGCAATCCTCCTGCCTCAGCCTTACAAGTGTTAGAATCACAGCTGTCCTTTACCACACACAGTTTTATCTTGTGCTGGGGATTGAACCTAGGGCCTTGTGCATGTCAGAAAAGCGTTCTGTCCACGGAGCTACCTTCCTACTCCCAATTTATGCCATTTGTTATTTAATATTTTACTATGAATTTTCATAGTAATGATGTCTTAACACCTCTGAAATTCCCACACAACATTTATTCTAGATTTTATTACTCAGAATTTTCTAAGAATTTATATCATTTGAAGAGTTGTTTATCAAAACATTTAATGTTCTTGCTACCTTTCTTGACATAAGATTACTTGTGTATTTGATTTATTTATAAAAACATTTTTTGAGAATTTCACATATGAGTACTGTATTTACATCGTTTTCCCCTCTGTCTCCCTCTCCAACTCCTCCTATGTTCCTCCATTTCTTCTCAAGTCCATGACCTCTTATTTCATACTTATTGTTTTACACACACACACACACACACACACACACACACACACACACACACACACACATCCTTTCAAAGTGCTTCTCCTCATCCTGCAGTCCCTTACATTCCCATTCTTTCACAATGTTCCCTGAACCTTGCTGGTGGTGGTATTAATACAGATGTCCCATTTAGGGCTGAACATCCAAAACTGTATTCTCTGACCTCTGACCAGTTGCTCATCTCTCCACTGACTGCTGTCTACTGCAAAGGAAGCCTTTCTGATAAAGACTGAGGGCAGCATGCGTTGAGCAGCACAAGCATAACTATTTGAAGGCAATTTGATGTCATGGCCATTTAGCAAATTAACAAGAGCAGGTCATATGTTAGGGTTTAACCCAAAGGAAGGGGGTGCGGGGAGCCATATGGAAGCCCATTTTCTCACATCCAAATTTAAAATACATGTATATGCATATGTATAACTTTTATAATATGTATGCAAAATGTACATACTATACATGTATAATATATTATGTATATGTTTGTGTATAATATATATGTACAATAACAAGCCCTGAAAAGAGCCTCATGCATTTTGAGGAGAGCAGGAAGGGATAATGGGAGAATTGGAAGGCAGTAAAGGGAAGAGAGAAATATTAGAAGTACATTATATAATAGAATAGAAAAGAATTTCTAAAAGTGAGAATAAAACAAGTGGAAGGATAATAAGCAGATGTAAAATGAAGGAGAAAGAGTAATTGATGGTGGTTAAGAGAGAATGGAGGAGGGGTAATGGGGGAGAAGGGGGTGAGCTTATTAAAACTAAAGATTCGTGGGAAACCCTCATGGAAACCCACTAGTTACTAAGCTACTAGTTAGTAAAATACTTTTAAGGTAAAAAAGAAAGGGGGGTTTTAATTACCTGCATGGTAATTATTACTACCTTTTATTAGATGAAGATCACAGAACAAGGCATGGATAATTCTCTATGAATTATTGGTCAGTGTCATCCCCAAGAGATCTCAGAAACAACACGGGATATTCTATTGCTCTTGGTTACCCACAATAACTACTTGCAGGCGAATTTCTAAACAGTCTTATTAAATAAGAAACACAGAGCCAAATACAGGGGTGAACACTGTAGAGGTCAGAGAAATAGTGAGAGCCACCAGCTAACCTTAGCTCACCATGACACCATCCCTTCCCAAGAGAACCAGCTTCTTCCTGTCTAACCTGCCTCTTCATTGCCTTGCTGTTCTGCCTTCTCATTGTCTCTTAGCCCAGCCACCTCACTTCCTCATCACTGCCTATCTGTACAGACCTCCAGGTCTCTATGGTTGGTACTGGGATTAAAAGCTTGTCTCACTGGGAATGGCTGTGTCCTTGAACACACAGAGACTCTGCCTGCCATGTGATCGAATTAAGGGTGTGTGCTACCACCACCTGACTTTTGTTTATAGCTGGCTATCTATGTCCTCTCATCTCCTGGCAAACTTTATTTATTAACACACAAATAAAATATCAGCAAATTTTCCCTTTTTTGTAATAAAAATAAAAAATAATAAAAAGTTATAGCTAGTATAAGAAAAACTATATACAATAAGTACAATAACTAAATATAATATATATGAGCAATAAATACATCAACAATGTCTAGTCCATTTGCATTTGACAAACTCAGAGAAAGTACTCCATTATCTATCCTATTTTGGTAAGTCCAAAATGAACCTGATTCACTTTCTATTCTAACTTACATTACTAACAGAGAACTATCTTATAATGTCTTTCAAATTTCAAACTGAGGGGGAACTTCTCTCCTAGCTGGCTTTCATGGTGCATGGAGGGAATACATGCCATCTCTCCAGATGCTGCAATACTGACTCCAGGTGCTGAAATACTGACCTGATGTACCAAGTGGTACAAGAGTGGCATGTCTATTATGAGACTAATTAACTGATTTCTGGATGGATCTGAAGCAGGATAGTTCATGCCCAGCACTATAACCCAGTCAAAAGCCCATGGCTGGGTTAGTCATAGCCCTAGAGTAGAATCTGCTATTGAAAACAGACTCCTTAAAAACGTGGTTGCTGGGTAATATCACCTGAACAGAGAATCATTCTTTATTGTATCATACAGCTATGCAATTAGGGACTATCACACTCACTCAAATATGTTATTACTTAAACATTCTGTAAAGATAAAATTGTCAACTAAAGGTTGTTGGCAAAACCAAAGAAAGTAAAAGTAGATATTTTTCTTCTTTGTGATTACTTTAAAAAAAAAAAAAAGCTAAAATTGCTTTTGGTCTTGGCAGCCATAGGGAACATTCTACAGTCTGAGAATGATGTCATATTTTCTTCATACCGAGCTCCATAGTCTTAATGCACCAAGACTCCTCTAATGCAATTCTGCATCTCCATGGTTTGTCGCATGGTCTAAATGTCTCGTCTCCAGCTGAAGAAAAAATTCAAAATGAAAGCGTCTACACTCAAGAAATTGCTTTAATATGTAAAAAGTGTTTGTTGGAAGATAATTTGCTAAGCTGTGTGGACTGTTTTTTTAAATATCTTTCACCCTCAGCAGTGACATGGGAAGATACTCAGTCAACTGATTGCCGGAAGGAAGGTATCAGTCAGGAGCAGGTAGTCACAGCCTCTGAGAGTTGTGATTATAGAGAACAGCTCAGGAAGTGGGGAATTCCTTCATGATGCTGCAAGATTAACACATACAGTGGTTGACTAAAGTGAATGGGCTGAGTTGGGAGTGTTTAGAGGATCAAGTCAGGGCTTCTGGGATGCTTTGAAGATAAAGGTGAAGATAATGAGCAAATACCTATTATTGCAAATGATCTAATAATTACTGAAATAATTACCCATATCCAACCAGAGACCCAGAATAGAAACATTAAAGTCCATGGAGTTTCAGAGTGCTGTGTGCTGTTCATCTGCACCCTGTGAGAAATAACCCAAATCGCATCTCCAAGAGCAGCAAGGACACTCACTCTGGTTAGTCCCCAGGTGTTAAGGTTTTTCTGCCTCCTGGCAATCAAGTAGCAGAAAACAACAGATGCACAGGAGTTGGCTGTGGGGAGACCAGGATGGGGATGGGCAGAACAGCTCCTCCTTTACTTGTTTTTGTCTCTGTCTTCAGCTCAGCAGTAGATGGGTTTCTCCAATGAAGCAGCTAATATCTTTGTGCTAGACTGACAGATTGTTTTGGCACCATTAGACACAGATAAACAGACTGGAACCAAATTGATAGCTGTGTTTCACCAAACGCTCCAACACACCTGCAAGAAATTCTGAGCTACAGACTTTAATCTAGCTTTGTTCACGGTCCTCCCTAACTTCTCCTTCACGAAGCAAGCGTTTCCGCCTAGAGCAAGTTTGGCATGCAGTCTCAGTCCTGTTCTTGTCAGAGAGAGACTCATCTCTTCCTCTCAAAACAGAGATTCAGTTACAGCTGAGATGCCCATCGCCATCAGGCAGGTGTGAAATGAAGATGGAGGGATACCTAGGCAGAGAACGCTCTAGAATTCAGGGGTAAAGCCTAGATGTCATCCAATATCAGTCATATAATCATGAAGCTGAAGGTTCACGTTCAATCTTGTGTCGCCAGGGAGCCTGAAGATTCAAACATACTTTTGTGGAAGGCCAATAGGTTCTACCTTATATAATGGGACATTATAGTGGTGGGCCCAAAAGACATTTTCATCAGTTAAGAGACAATCTGTCAGTTCTATGTTGGGATGTATAATAGCAGGTATCCATTGTAAACATGGCTGGACATAGAATCACTGAAGAGATTTGGCCACCTGTCTGGGCATTTCTGTGGCATTCACTGAGGGAGAAGACACACTCTGAATGTGGGTGGCCCCATTCTGAGGGCTGTTCTAGTTAAATGAATGAATGAAAATATATACTGATATCCTTTGTGGGTAATTTGTATGATGATAAAATGTGGACTTACAGGATCCTTGGTGTAAGGAATTCCCAGCATCCAATGCCCACCAATGAGGCCTCTGAAGAAACCTCTCTGCCTCTTTCCTGTTCTTGCTTAGATTACTGGAAGAAGAGAAAGGCTCACAGGAGATTTGAATAAATTGATAACAAAGGATACCTGTAAAGACCATCTCCCAATAGCCCTGCACTCCAAGATTTCATATCTCCCACCCAACTTGTGCTGAATAAACATGTGCACGACAATTTAGCAAATTTCTGCAATTTCCCAGGTTCTTTACCACTGTTCTTTGTTAGAGCAGCACTTGTTTTCTTGACTTTGCTTGCGTGTTATTTGGACACATTCCTCAATATTTAAACAGAGGCCCAGATGCCTGTACATGCCAATGGATACTGTATTAGCCGAAGAACAGCAAGAGCCCATTTATAACTGGCGCCTGTCCAGCGAACAGACACAGCTATTCCAGTGACACGAGGACATGGAATCCCTTCTGTTACAAGCCCGGAGTGTAGAGTGAGAGGGAGCTGGGGAAAGGGGCATTGCCAAGGCTGACAACCAGATAAGGGTCTTGACTGTTCCCAGCCCTGCTCCTGCCATACACCTCATAAAGTGATAACTCAGATAGAATTTCCCTACCAGCGACTGTGGTGAAGCGGGTTTTATAACACATCGAGTCAGGCTGACAGCTCCCAGAACATAGAACTTCAACCATTCCCGTAATCTCAGTAGGAAGCTGCTGTCTTCCTCCCTATGCTGTCTTTAACACAGATCTTCTAGTGCATCTGCAGTTGACTCAGCCAGCCTCTGTGCAGAAAAGTAACAATGATAAAATCAGGTCACATTAATTGAGGAATGATCAGGTGTTAGTGACTGTTCTTTGCTTTTTACAGGTGATCTAATTTAAGCATCTGAAATAGCTCACCATGGTGATTTTGAATCCAGAAAACACAGCTTGGGGATGCTAAGTAATTTTTCTAACATTCCACAGCTAGCAAAGGTGGTGACTTGAGTCTAGTTTGTTCTGATGATGGCATCTGTTCCACACAGTTCTCTTTTCCCTCTCCAGATGTCTAAGCATCCACTATACCTCCATAAACTGTTAGGAAATCTCATCTGGTAATTTAATATACAAATCTACAGAGAAGTTTCCCCAGTGTTTAGCACTGTTGGGTGCAAGGTAAAAACAGAAAGGATATTTGATGAATGGATGAATAGGTAAATGAAACCACATATGGAAGGAGTTGCTTTGTGAAGGCCTTTTATGAGTTGCTTTCCAGGTGATGCCTTCTGTATGGGAAATCATTTCACACATAGATAACGGTTTTCTTGATAAAGTAGTAAAAACCAGACACCAAACCGAGGAAGTCATCAGTTCCTTCAAGAATGAGTGACAAAAAAATGCAGTAAGTTTGGGATTAGCGTCTTGAAGGACCAGGAAGTCAATTTCTAATGTCAGATGAAACTTGCTTGCTTCCCTCACATTTCAGAACTCAGAATGAGCTATTTCCATGCAAATGAACAACTGTCCCCTCAGGTACACTGCAACGCCTCATTCTTGGCTTAGAATCACTTCCAAACCTAAGGCTCATTTTTGAACTAGTTGGACAGCAGATATGGTGTCTCTGTGTTCTCCTCAGATAGTGTAGAGCAAGGTGGAGAGGAGCTGTGGTCTCATAGACTCATCAGGTGCAGTCTGTGACCTCTGAGAAAGGAACTGGGAAGCCCTGGATTATTGAGTGTGGGTCACTAGCATGAGCCACACATGGCAGGGTTGATCCACATATGGGTCCTTAGCGACATTGGCTAAAGGGTCTCACTAGCTTCGTGAAGAAGGTTGTGGATCATGGAGGCCCAGAGTGTGTCCTTTGTTCTTTGTATCTCTGAGGAACCAGGGTAAACATTACCAGGTTCTCATGAAAATGTGTGTGTTGAATTATTCTGAACTGATCCTAGAGGAGAACTCAAACTTTCCAGATCTGGATGAAAGAGACTCTGTTTAGTGAAGTACCAAAAGCAAGTATGCAGACCTTTCTGAAAGAGGTTTTTGGATCAACTTACATTCTGATTCAAAACTTGGGGATGGGAGCCTACAATATCTGGAGGTATTTTTCCACTGTGTATAGAATGTTGTTTTGGGATTGGAGCACTATGTCCAGAAATAATCAGAGAAGGACCATAGAGAGACCCACACAAGCCTAACTCTTCTTAGCCAGGACTTTCATTTCTGTGGACACCTAGACTAACATACATACATACTTCAGAGATAAATATCCAATGGTTAAGCAAGTGATCTTTCTTTTATTTATGACCCGGTTGCTGCTATGTTCAGAATCATATGTGATACCAAGTAATTGAAATTACTGTTTATAATACTTTAACACTGAGTTATGCTGGAATACACTGGATGGACCTCAGAAAACTGTCAAATCTCTACCTCATGTTCTAGCTGATGTCTAAAATCTTACAGTGATGTTTGTACTTTGATACTTATCTCTTCTTAAAAAAATTACTTCCTGGAGTTGAAGAGATAGCTTAGTGGGTAAGAGTGCTTGGAATGAAGGCATGAATTCAATTCCCAGCATTCATAAAGAAATCCAGACATGGTTAGGTGTGTCTGTAACATCAATATCAGTGAGTGGAGACAAGTGGATCCTGAGCATTTACTGGGTAGTCAACCACACTAACTGGCAAGTTTCTAGTTCAGTGAAAGACCTGGTCTCCAGGGAAAAAGGCCAATAGTGATTTAAAAAAACACATAATGCTCCCTAACTCCACATGGATACAAAGATGTGTGTACCTGCACTCACATGTGTACATAACACACACACACACACACACACACACATATACCATGCACACAATATACACCATACATGCAACATACACAAACAAGCCATATATATAATACACACACACACACACACACACACACACACACACACACACACACACAGAGTTACTTTCCTAAAGAAGTATGTGATATTGTGTGAGAAGGGTCTTTTTGCCCCCTCTCTATGGGATTCTGTGAAGTGCATTTTGCTACAAAGGTATTCGTCACATATGGGCCCAGATTGACCTCAAGGAAGGTGAAAAATTATAGATCAGACAGAGAGCACATGGCTTAAGATTAGTCAGGGATGGAAAGGAAGAATCTGCTATTTCTCTTTTTGCTGGTGAGTCCAGATCAAGTTATCATTCAGTCATCCATCTCCACCCCCTCATCTCCTTGAGCATACACATGTGCACACACTGTTGTGCACTTACAGGCCCCAGTCTGGTGCAGCCCTATTTCCTGTGTCCAGGCAGAGGCTCCCCACAGCTGCACTGGAAAGCACCTGTGTGGCTCTGCTTTCTGTCTGCCTCACTCACTCACAGTGAACCTGGTTACCATCTGCACAGGTAAGGCCACAGCCTGGCCCCTGTAACCACTAAGCCAGCTCCTACAGGCCTAAGTCAACCTAGACATAAACCAGGCATCCTGCCATACCTGAGGAGGCCTGCTTCATGTCTGTGGTTCCTGCTCCCACAAAGAAACCTATTCACACACACGCCCCTTCTCACAGTCATATCTTCTCTTTGTGTTTATGCAGGTTAAGTCATGTTGGGAAGCAGGGGATGAGCTGGTGAGAACTCCAAATTAAGGAGTTGTGCCATGGATTCATTCATTCATTTAGAAAACTGTCCTATGCCAGGCCCTTTGGAAACAGCCCATATAGAATGTCAGCCCTGACCTAGATAGACCTGAGTCCAGTGGGAGTGATAAACCTAAACCTTCCTAACAACTGTAACCTGCAGCCCCTGGTGATAAAGACTCCAAAGAGTACATGGAAAGGAAGTGTTTTCTAGGCATCTAGGTAGAGGGATTATATAAGCAAGGGAGATCAAGATCATGATGGGGACATCTACAGTGACAACTGAACCAAGTTCATGGGAACTCATGAACTTTAGACAGACAGCTGTGGAACTTGCATGGGACCTGACTAGGCCCCCTGCATACGGGAGACAGTTACCCTTTTGGTGGGGATGAGGGGTAGGTTAGGGTGGGAGAAGGCTGTGGGAAGCAAGAGGAGGGATGGAAGGGGGATTTGTGGTTGGTATGTAAGATGAATAAAATTTTTTTCTTAAATTAAAAAGAAAAGATAAGAAATGCTACAAATATTACTTCTCAAAATTTGGAAAGATTTTTTTTTTTTAACTGAGACTCCAATATCCAAATTCAGTGTAAAGAGTACACAGAAATTTGTATGCTCAGTGTGTGTGTGTGTGTGTGTGTGTGTGTGTGTGTGTGTGTGTGTGTGTGTATGTGTACGTACTTACCTATAAATGCATGTTTGGAGGCCAGAGTTTCATTTCAGGATTTTTTTTTTTTTTATCATTTTCAACTTTGTATTTTGAGACTGGGTCTCCTATTGAACCGCAGCTTGCCATTTTGACAACATAAGTTACTCAGTGAGCCTTGGGGATTGACTCATCTCCAGGACCCCAATACTAAAGTTATGAGGTGCATGCTACCATGTCTAGCTTTTATGTGGGTGTTGAGGATCTGAACCTCACTTCTCATGCTTGCATAACAAGGATTTTGCCCACTGAGTCCCCCACCCCCTTTTTATGATGGTAGATTGGAGAATAATAAACAATAAGTGATTCCACAATGGAATCAAATATCAATGACTGAAAGACACCAGTAAATCTTTAAATACTTGGAAATTAAGTAATTCTAAATAACTTACAAATCAACAATAAAAGTGTTATGTTCCAGGCCAACAAAATGACTCAGTAAGTAAAGGTGCTTGCTGCCAAGTCCTATGACCTGACTCCAATCCCCAGGAACCACATGATGACAGGAGGAACTGATTCCCGATGGCTTTTGATCACACATGCATGTGCATGTGCACACACACATGCACATACACATACACAAATAAATGGATAAATGTAATAAAACTAATGGAAAGTACTTTTGAGCTGAATCAAAACTAAAAGCAACACATAAAAATTCATGGGGGAATGCTTCAGCAGCATATATGTGGGAAATTTATATGATTAGATGCTTGCTGCATAGGAGAAAAAGAATCTCAAATGAATGGCCTGGGTTTCTACCCTCAGAAACAAGAGGAACAAATTAAACTCCAAGTGCCTAGAAATAAATAGTAACGGTAGAGTACTAGTTGAGGAAATTAATATCAGATAAAGAATGGAGAATATAATGAGACAAACCAAGTCCTCTGAGGTTAAGGAAAGCAATAAGCTTTTCAAATGTAAAGTTCAGGTCAAGGACAGGTACACTCAAATCTGATTCTTCAGCTATTAAGAAGAAGACAGGTTATAATGACTTTTATGATAATAAGGTCAAAAGGCTTAATGAAATAAAAATTCCACTAGATGCAAATTTTCACATTTCATTCCAGGTAAATTGTTTAACAGGAATAACTCCATATCAATTAAATAAATCTAACTGATAGTGAAAAACCTTCCCTCACAGAAAACACCACCACTGAAATGTTTCATCACTAAATTCTACCAAATATTGAGGAAATGAATGATACTAGATATGTGGATACTCTCCTGATGAATTGCATAAATCGGAGAATCATGCCAGATCTGTGGCATGGACCCCGCTTTGATAGCCAATCAAGAGGTATTATAAGAAAAAAGAACCACAGCCTAATATTTTGGGGAAATTATGGTTTAGTTCTGATAGCAAAATAGATAATTTGGATACTATAGATGGCTGTTAGGGACAGGCAATATAGGCAAACATTTTAGCAACAAATTCCTAAGTTGAATACATTGTGGCTGAATGAACTTATTCAAAATATAAAAGGTCATTACAATATCCAGGAATCATGCACTAAATATAAAATAATATTGTCAATAAAAATAGAACATGTATATCAAAAAATTTTATATTCATTCCAAAAGCAATGTCTGTAAACCAGGACCAGATGGACATTTTCTCAGTTTGATCAATGACAGTAACAAAACCAGTGGCTGATATCCTGCTGGCTGGGCCATGTGCTTTCAGTGTGATATCAGGGTAAAAACAAGACTAAATAATGACTGTTAGTTTCATCCACTGAGCTCTATACCAGAGAAATTTAGCCAATGTAATAAGACATAGGGAAAAGTTACTCAAACTGATAAGGAACAAGGCTGCCTTTGCCTATATTCTTAAGAGAACATTGTTATTTGAATAGAAGATGGGATGCAAACATCTATTAATCAAAGCTAATTAATTAATTAATGAGTTCGCTCAATTTGCTGGAGAAGGATTAACTGCATTGCTGTAGACGAGCAACAAACAATCAGGCATCTAAATGAAAAACAATACTATGTAAAGCTTGGGCAATATTGAATGCTAGGCCTAAAGCTGATAAAAAATATCTGTAGGGTATATAAACTGAAAACTACAAAATACAATGGACAAGAACTTTAAAAGCGCTATGTAATTGGAGAGCTGTATCTTGTTCATGAGGCAGGAAATACTATATTTCTAAGATTTCCATTTTGTTTTAGTTGGTGTTCTGACTAATACAATCTCAATAAAAATGTCAAAGGGATGGTTTTGTGGAAATTGGCAAGTTGACTCTAAATTTTAAATATGCAAATGCAATATATTACAACAATATATAAATATTACAACAAATATGCAAATTATATATAGCAAAATACTTTTAAAAGCCAATGGTCAATGTCTTAAAAATGAACAGCAAAGTTTGAAGGATTAGACATTTTTACATAAGGTTAAGGATATATTCAATCCAGTTCTTGAAAATTTGTAAATGGTATATTAATCATTAAAAATGACTCCTTCCAAGACTTTGAAGCTTGCTGATGATGATTCAGACTATCCTGTAGAGCAAGCTCCAGTACAATAAGAGTCCTGGTCTCTAAAACAAGGCAGATAGCACCCAAGGAACAACACCTGAGATTAATCTCTGGCTTACACATGGACACAAATTTACACAGATAAACATACTCACATGAACATCCACAAATATAAATACCCACACATATATACAGCTTAATTCCACACAAAACCTGTATGTGTTAAATCATGTGAGCCATCCAGTTACCTTTCAATAAGTAAATGAATAAAAAATTGAGATGCAATCAGACAACAGAAATAAGAAATATATCATCCAACCATGAAAATTCATAAAAATACTGAATACATTTATCAATAATTGAAAGAAATACATTTTAAAAATTACTGTATATTTGCAACTAAGTAACTTTCTGGAAAAGGGAGAACTGTGCGAAGTGAAAAGATTCATGTTTGGCAAAGTCTTGTGGAAAATAAGGGATATTTAGGGCAAAGCAATCCATTTTGCATGACACTGTCTTTGTGGCTGCATGGCATTGTTATGAATTTACCAAACCCATAAATCTACCTACCATAGATGAAGCCCTAATGTAAAGGGATGTTAGCCAACAATGTATATCAATTTGGGTTCTTTGTTGGCCACATATGCTCCACACAGATGTAAGATGCCAACAGGGAAATAGGGTGGAAAGTGGGAAGGAACTAGAATTAGTTGGAGGGAGTAAATGAGAACTTCACACTTTGTTTTCAATGTTTCTGGTACTGAAAATTGTTCTATAGTCTGCCTGAAAAGGACAGAACTATCACTGATCTACTTAGAGCTGTGCCAAATTCTGATTTTGTGGGACTAGCTTGAAGGGAAAGCTAAAGCCAGTTCCTTTGCTGGGAGGTTATTGGTAATAACCTGTGAGTAAGGCACTTGGAGCCTGACAAGGATTGGCCAGCCACAGTGGAGATCAATAGTAGGCTTTGAAGGAAGAATCTAGAGAGCCTAGCATTGGCTGAGCTGCAACCATGCAGAGAAAATTCAGTTATGAAGTGCTGGAAAGAACTTGATTACACTTCAGAGACTTGGGTCAAGTGTTGGCTCTGATTCTTGCCATGTTGTGTGAGTTCTGGCAAATGCTTGGGCATTTCTGCCCTTTGATTATCTCAGAGCTGCCTTGTCAACACACTAGCTATCTCCCTTTGTTAGGAGTCACAGTCTAGAAATATATTTAGCCTGAGCTAAGGTGTCCTTATGCATGTAAAATAGTGTGGAAAAGAACACAAAATACCTCATTCCTAGTACTTATATTATTTATATATTCACACTATTCTAGATCTAATACCCATTGTTGTGGAATATTATTTTAAGACGTGTTACATTTGTTTATGCTATGGTACATTTGTTTAATGATGCAAATATGTGTTGCATTATGTTGCATTTGTTTAACTCTGTGAAGCTGTGTTCCTTTGCCTGTCTAATACACCTGATGGTCTAATAAAGAGCTGAATGGTCAATCGTGAGGCAGGAGAAAGGATAGGTGGGGCTGGCAGGCAGAGAGAATAAATAGAGGGAGAAATTTGGGAGGAAAGGAAGAAGGAATGAGAGAGGAAGGAAGAGGATTCTAGGGTCTAGCTACCCACCCACACAGTCACAGGTAAGAGTAAAAGTCAGACATACAGAAGTAAAGGAAAGGTAAAAGCCCAGAGGCAAAAGGTAGATGGATAATTTAAAGTTAAGAAAAGCTGACTAGCAACAAGCCAAGCTAAGCCTGGCCATTTAAAACTAAGAATAAACCTCCATGTGATTTATTTGGAAGCTGGGTGGTGCCCCCCCCCCCCAAAGAGTAAAGAGCTCAGAGTAAAAGATCCAAAGCACCCAACAACACATTATTAAGTACATTTTACTTGTTTGGTGTTAAATGTTTAATGTAATTACCAGAAAATTAAACATTACATGTGGAATTTATAGTTGTGGCCTTCACTGTGTATCTACTACAGAGCATCAGTTGTGAGCTTCACGAGTTCAATGGCATTTGGGAACACATATGACTAGCTTATAGTATATTTGCAGGTTAAAAAGAGTTTCACCCCACTCTAAAATGAGAGTGAATGGAACAAAGAAGAGGAGGGAGACAAGACTGCCAAGGTAATCTCATGGCAACCTAGAGCTATATTGCCACCCACTTGGTATCCCCTGGAGAAATTCTGTCAAGAGTAGCCCAATCTGGAATTGCCTGGAATAAATGAAAAGGTCCAAATTCTGTCCCTAGATGTAGACATAGTCTATTGTAACTCCATCTCTTCCTCTAGCTCTGTGCAAACATTAGCAATTTAGAGATGGGTCTGTCTTAAGTCAGTGTGTCTCTACCTCACCCTACCCTGAGACTTGGCAGCAAGAGGAAGCCACCATATGCCATGTTAGTGTGGGACTGACACCATCACAGAGTTCACTCTACCTCATGGGTCAGGGAAAATCAAATTTAGGACCCAATATCTTCTTAGTGCTCCTAGGACTGACACTCTTTTTCACTTATCATTTTACAATGTCAAACATCTATACTATTTGGTCAAGTCCTTCACTATCTACTCAGGCTCCTAACCCTCCTACTGAGTCCTTACTTTTTCCCCAGGGTCTCTCATATATTCATGTCATTTTAATTGTCATTTATTTTATTTATGACCTGCTGCATTTAATTAGGGTTGCTTGCACAGATGGAAGATTATTCAGTTGGGTGGAGGCAAGGTGCCAATCATTACAGACTGAAGACTGTGGCTCCTCCCACTGCAACTTTTCATAGTTTATAGTCCCTTGAGAGTGGTGGGGACTCACGATCCCATCAATTATCCCTGTTGCAATGTTGTTTGGGGAAGGTCCTGCCCATCTTTCTACTCATAGCCTCTGAATCCCTAAGTCCAAGGATACAAAGGCTGTGTCATGGGATTGGCATTGTTTTCAAACCTGTATTATCTACTATCAGGAGCACAGATAACCTAGTTGCTCTTACTTGGTCCAGGAGTAATGCTGGGTACACACATCTCACCTGTGTCTATTTCCATGTGGTTTTCAAGTCATCTATTTATGTCTTATCTTTAGATAAAAATGTATGTGCTAGCCAAACCCCCATCCATAAGCAAAGAAACTTAGAGATGCTTCCGTCTGCCTCCTTTTATGGGTCCCGATCAACTCCTAAATAGTCAGTCATACATCCTTTACTTCATCACCACCAGTGAAGCTAGATATAGCCTTACTTTGAATTTTATTCATTCAAAGAATGATTGCAGTCAGTTTGTCTGATATGAATCTCATTTCTTTGGCAGAACATGATTCTTTCCTTCTCATTAATAAATTCTTTCACACACAGAAAAGGGAATATGTGGAGTAGCTGTCATGTTGTGGTAGAAGTTAAAGTTAGAAAAAGAAACAAATGAGACATGTCTATGAACTGTGTAGCCACAGCACCAATATTTTGCAGCTTATACAGTCTATATATCTATGTATGCCTACACATCTTAACTCATTATTCAGTAACTTATCAAACATCAAAGGGGATGTTTCATGGTAATATCATAGATTCATCCCTGGGATCCCTACCAAGGACCTGTATAGGCAGTTTTTCTTAGTGAAGGAAGGACACATGGCTCAACCTTTCTACCTGATCAGCCTGGTTTCTTCAGTTAGAATGTATTTCTGGAGTTTCTATGGAAACTGGGAACTTGAGGGTCTCTCAGAAGCTCTGGAGGCTTGAACACTTTTTATCCATACAACTTCAACAGTGGAAGCTCACTCCTTCCTGAAATCTGGACACATCAGTAGGGTACAGGTACCGATATTCCTGAACTGCTGTTATTATATCTGCACTCCAGTTCTGTCCTTGACTGTTAGACCTTGTGCTAACTTTTTGTGTCTTCCATATTGTGGTGGTATTGTGTTCCCCGAAATATTGTGCACCCTTATAAATTTATTTGGGGTCAGAGACAGAACAGCCACAATATTAAACATAGAGGCTAGGCAGTGGTAACATACACCTTTAATCCTAGCATTCCAGAGGCAGAAATCCATCTGTTCAAGGATACAGCCAAGCATGGTGACTCACACCTTTAATCCCAGGGAGTGAGGGCAGAAAGAAGAAAGGTATATAAGGCATGAAGACTAGAAACTAGAACATCTGGCTGGTTAAGCTTTTAGGCTTCTAGCAGCAGTTCAGCTGAGATTCATTTGGATAAGGACTCAGAGGCTTCCAGTCTGAGGAAACAGGATCAGCTGAGGAACTGGTGAGGTGAGATAGCTGTGGCTTGTTCTACTTCTCTGATCTTCCAGCATTCACCCAATAACTGGCTTCAGGTTTGATTTTATTAATAAGTACCTTTAAGATTCCTGCTACACCATATCACACCACAGGGTTTGAAAACACAGGGTCATATCACATTCATAGAGCATTCCCACCATGTGGAACAGTGCCTGACATAGAATTGCTTCTCACTGAGGACTTGGTTGATCACTGAGTGTTAAATGAAGAAATTGTATGACTTATATACTAAGAGAACACCAGTGTCTTCCTCACTCTGTGCTTCTCGTAGCTCTCTAACAAATGTTCATTTGGAGTTTAGGGCCTGTGGGTAGATGTGTGGAAGCTATAAATGGACAGTTTGTGATTTAATAGCATTACTAATCTATCTTTGTGGATTGCTTTATGGATTAGATAGAGGCCTCTGTTATTGACAGCCACTGAGAAACTGATTACCAGAGAGGTGTCTTTAGAAGTCTCTCTGTGTAAGAATCCTAGGTGGCAAAGGGACAACCAGGTGGCAAGTACCATAAAGAGACCACAGGTTGTTTTTTCATGATAACCATCAATGAATATTTCTGTGTCTGTCCTGCATGTGATTTTGATGTCTTAGGTGGTGAGCATGTGACATGCTATATTTGACTTCATTTTGGATATGGTAAGTAGAGAGATGATAAAAACATGGGCCAGAGGATACATTTTTAGTCTTTCTCAAGTTCAGTACATGTAATAACTGAAAAAAGGTAGAAGTCACAGAGAAGCATGCACAGCCCATGATGACTTGGGAGAGGGGATGATTCGACAGAGATTAGTGAGAAGGAGATTGTGTGTTAGTTAGATCTGTGTGTTAGAAGCCTGATGTTTGTAACTCTTGTCAGGTGAAATGTCTCAGATATTTGGTATTTGGCTCAAGAATTCCTGCCACACGCTGAGATTTTCCTGAGAAAAGAAAATGAATCGGAACACTAGAAAAAGGATGTGGAATGGCTATGTGGTAACCTGATATTGTCCCCACGTTAATGGTTATAGGAACTTTAATACGATCTCTTTGGCCATTTGAGAACAGTGTATGCTGCATTGATAAAAACCAGTCCTGAAGAAGACCTGTCCAAGGTCTGTAGTGATTGGGAAGTAGACTAGTGTCTCATCAAGGATGAGGGCAGAGTTTTTCCCATGGCATTTAGTTTGGAATGGGGAAGAATACATTTATTATCCCACCCCACAGTTCCTGTACTCACTTACTTGGAATGACCACTTTTCACTAATCAGGGTCTTTTACTGTCACAGTGTATAAGTGATGGTGATAAATACCCAAATGCCCCAGAACCTTACTACTCTGGCTACTTTGAGGACTAGTAATGTGGGGTCATCTGAAGCTCAGACTTCATCCCAGAATTTAAAAAAAAAAATCACCACAGGCACATTCAGTCTGGCCTGGAGGAACTATCCCTAATCTTTCTTTTCTCTATGATGGCCCTTTGGGTCCCTTAAAATTTCTCACACATCTGTCTCTTCTGTCTCAAATTATATGCTACATTGGGTCATCAGTCTGTTTCCTGTTTGTTTCCATGTTTGTTTCCACCTTAAACATTGCTCTTCATGACTTACTGATGGATCGTGCCTCTGTCCTCCTGGAAATGAGGCTTCCAAGGCTTTGTGTAGTCAGGGGTAAAAGACAAGGAAGCAAGGAGAATTCATGTTCTTTACCTACTAGCTTAAATTTACATATAAGCAACAACACTACTTTGTACTTTTGTGACGATATCAGTTCCTAATTTCCTAAAGTTATAAGATGAGGCATTTCAGATTATATTATCTTAAAGTTGAACACGTAGATCAAACCACCATTTTGACTCAATTGAAAGCCATTTTCAGAGATCTTCACATGGTCTTGATGAGTTGTTGGCTGGTCAATATTTCACAGGCAGAGAGACCAGAACTGAGTCTATTCCCTTTCACTGCCAACTTCCCATCCCCATAGTATATCAGAGTACACTATGGGGTGAGGTGAGCTGGTTTGTGCTTGGGAAAAGGGGGGATGAGGTAAAAATGAATAAACCCAATAAATCAGTACTGGCTTGGGATTTTATTCATGATATCATAATGATAATAGATGCTGACGAAGGAGGGCTTGGCTTGACCTTTGATAGTTTCCAAATGTTCTTGAAAGATGATGCTCACTGGCTTTTGGGGTAATCCTGAATCTACTTGCACTAGTTGAGTTACAAAGCATCGTGACTCTTCAGATTACCCCAATTGCTCATAAATTTATTTCAGATAGTCTAACAATAAAAGTCTAACAATAAAAGAATGCATCTTCCAGAGGGAGAAGTTTTCAATAACACCAACCTCCCATTACTTATCATGTGATCTTAAATAACGAAATCTCCTTGTCTATAAAACATGGAACTTAGTGAATGCTTTTGCTGGCCACCAAGACTCTAAAAATGCAAACTATTTGATACACAGTCAGGATCTAATAATTGGCAACTATTATTAACTACATTCTAAAATAAAATTTAGAAGAATATACATATAAGAAATATTAGTTGAGTTTGCTACTTCCACCTTATGCTAATCTCCTAGTACTATGTGAGGGTAGTTGTGCTTAAATTTAGAGATGAAGTCCTCTCTTGGGACCTTGGTCTATGATGTTCACTATATAAGCAGTCTTTAACTTAGACAGTACTTCTATGAAGCTGATCTTGTTATTCAACTGTGTGAATAAGAAAGGTTTTTGAGTGTCATTTCATCAATATATTGAGTAAAACAAATATTCATAGATTCCAAGAAGAAATGCTGCTTGAAGAGATGACATCCTGCTTCAACCTTGAACTTAAGAGAAGCCTACTTCAATTTCTTTCTATGAAAGCAGCAGCTTAACTGTTGGCTTTTGTCTAATTTCTTACTCATTGGGGTTTATGGAAAAGTACCTCTGACCTCCCTGGCATGGAATGAGTCAAATGTTCTGTGCACAAGATATTTGCATGGCAGGTGCTAAATGTTCAGTGTAAGAATAATGAGGACAGGTGTACTTGGAAGGCAAATATAATACACATCAGAAGACTTGAAGCCTTGGGGAAAGTAATGTTCTCTGTTACACCCTTGACCATAAGTGATGATCTTAAGTTCATAACATTGATTATATGTACTTATAGATTTGCCAAGTAATACTTTTGTACTCTTATTGAATTAGTGCTTCTTATATACTACCTAAACATATTACAATTTCTTCACTATATTGTCAAAGAGCCTTTATATTCCATACTTTTGATCTCAGAGATGGATAATACTGTTATATGTTATACTGTGATAACATTGTTATATGTCTTCTGTGCAGAAATTTAAGTCTCTCACACACTCAAATACACACTTACATACCAAGACATTGAATGCTGGGCAGTAATGTGTATGATATTAGGCTCTAGAAGGCTGTGGTGATATACATGCTCATCAGTGGATCCTACAGTGTGACTGATAAACCAAGTGTCACTCTATCAGAGAAAAACTGATTTTTCTCTTCCCCAACAGGTATCAATTGCAAATAGTTTCTTGGTTAGAGGTTGGACTTTGTGTCAACTTCCCCTCCTGTATGCTGTAATTTTGTCTGGCTTGAACTTAAGCAGCTATTGTGTGTGCTGTCACTGTCTCTGTGAGTTCGTATGTACATCGGCCCTGTTATATCGGGACGATGCTATTTCACTGGAGTCGTTCATCACTTCTGCCTCTTACCATCCTTTTTCTCCGTCTTCTGAATAAATCCCCAAGCCTCTAGGGAAGGGGTGTTTAAGTCTAACTACCCCAGTGTCTCTCACTCTTTGCACACTGTTCAGTTGTGGGTCTCTGTGTTAATTGTCATTTTCTGCAAGATGAAGCTTTCCTGATGAGATTGAGCAATGTATCTATTGTTATGGCAACATTTTTTTAGGAGTCATTTTATTGCTATGTTCACTAAGTTTCCCTCTAGAGCCCATGGCCTACTTTGACTCAGGTTCTTGGCTTCATTAACAGCATCAGATGTGGGTTCTATCACACAGAGTGGGCATTATAGCCAATCAAAAGGTGGTTGGTCACTCCTATAACACTTTTGCCTTTATTGTATCAGTATATATTATAGGCAGGATGCTGTTGCAGATCTCAGGGCTCATAACTATGTGAGGACTGATGATTATTTTTATCCTCCAGTATTGTGTATAGTACCCCTCAGCATTATGAATGCTAGTCAGTAGGGATGAGGCTTCTAGTTGAGAACCAGGTACATTTCTCCATATTGATATACATGGTATATTCAGCAATAGGGCTTTCCTGTCAGGTTGTGTCCCCAGAAGAAAGAGAGTAATTCAATTCCTCCAAAGTAATCTTTAAGTGGAAACTAAATATTGATAGACACAGCATGGAAATAATGCATGTAGTTATGTAGCTGTGATCCATCATTAACTTTTCCATAACTCAGAGTAATCATGGGATAAGGAATCACATCACAACTGAATATATCTGAACTATATTCAGAGGTATGGACCTATGGGTCAATGGAGAAAGTGTTACCTATCTAGCATGAGTAGTCAGAAAGTGTCTTAGAGGAGATGGATTTTACTGCATCTGCATGATGTAGCTTGCTATAATGGGAAAGGTTTATTGAGAGTTAATAGATGCCTATGTATTTAGGTTTTTGGTTGGGAGATGTGGATAGCATCATCCAATTAAGACACAAGGTATCACAGGATAATGGTCCCTGAAATGTCACCATCACTAGGAAATCACACTGGCTAGCAATGAACATATCTAAGTATAAACTCATAAATTCATTCAAACTGACAAGCTCATAAATGTCTATAATTTCACACCAAGGCAAAGGCAAGGTCAAGCCACAAACTGTGTGCCAAAGAATGGCTTTCTATAAAAGAAAGTAAAAGAAAGAATCCCCCAAGGTCTCTTTCCTTACCAAGGGCAAAGTATTCCAGTGTGGGATTATGCCACATGTTTCCATTCGAGCAGATGGCAGCAAGGTTTGTCAGCAATGTGGAACTTGTTAAGGACAAAGGCCTTGCTGGTAGAGATCAAGGAGGCAGCTTAAATTTACTTAGTGGCGAGATGGTTTGTAATCCACTCATGCTAGTGAACATAATGCCTTTGTAATTACTTGTAAGTCAATTGAGAGCCTTCAGAATCAGCTCATGGGAAAAGGTTCCTGATCTGCTGTGTAGGCATCAACTGAGCAGTCCAGAAATATATGCCCAGTTCTTCCCCGAGATATTAAATAATGTTCCACATATTCATCACCTTCTGCTATATTGATTATAAAACAGTATTTTGTCTATCATAAGGAGGGGGAGTGGATACCAATAAAAGGTTACTTTCAGGAAATGAATTGATGGATAATATCAGGATTGATTATCAGTAAAATCTGGCCATAATCACCAGCAATCCAAGGACTATATTGTACAGGGAAGGCACATTCAGATTTACTATGGTAACTTATAACTCACAACTTCAGAGGCTATCACAAGGCAAGTTAATTTCTCTCACATAAAGGTTACTTTGCAGAGTTTCCCACAATAGCAATCTTCCATGTGTTTGCTCAAAACCCCAAATTATTTGAAACTTTTAATTTTTAGTGTTTTGAGAGAGTCCCATTATTTGTCTCAGGATGGCCTGGGACTTCCATTGTAGCCCATGCTGGCCTCAAACTAGATAATAGTCATGGGTTACTACACTCATATTCAGATACTCTGAAACTTAGCATCTCTACATCATCACACACTTCGATAATGTCCAGACAGGGAGGTGGAGTGCTGGGTGGTCCTGGATATGCCATGGGCAATTAAATGTTAAGCACCAAAGTGGTTCACATCTGTTCTATCCACAACCTTTTGGGAAAGAACTAGTCTCTATCCAACCTCAAGCTGAGCTTAGAAGTTTAATCCCCTTGTATATTAAGAAAGGGAGGAAAATGGATAATAGCAAGTATTCAAGGTTTGTTTTAATGCAGATTGTTTAAAAATTGCAAAGAATCTGTATACATTAAGGATTAATGCATTTTCAAGATGAAAGGGAATATAGATTAGGCACCAAGAACATTGGTTTGGGGGGGAGACAACCTTTAATTTTCCTCCTATTAGAATTATGGATCCAGACAAGTTAGAATCCCTAAACTTAAGTAACTTTTTGTTAATTTAGGGTGAGATTTCATGCTGTATAACGTGAGGCTTAAATGCAGTAGGTAAAATGGTTACTATAGCTTCTGACACTGTACTCAAAACTCTAGTTTCTATCATTTGCAGAAAAATGATTATCAGTGCTTAAGAAGTAGATGCCTAAAGTAGAGATACTTTATCTGAAATACTTCAGGGAAGCAACTGATTCAGCTGGAAAACAAATGTCTTTCAATCTAGGCAGATGTTACTCACGGTGGTCAGTGAACTTATATTTTAACTCCTAGGCTGTGCAGCACCATGCTTACCTCAGCTTTGCATGTACAGAGACTCACAGTTTTTGCGTACCCATATTTGAATGGTCATGCATTCTCAGGAAATCCTGAGACAGCCATGTCTCATGTGCAGCCATGTGCAGCCCCTCTGTTCATTTGGCTTTGCCATCCTAGCCCAATTATATCCACACAGAAGACATAGGTTTAGTCACAGTCACTCAAGCATCTAGCATGGAAAGTGTGGAGCCCAGAAGACTTGGGCTCTTGTCATTTAGGACTTGCATGATTTTGGATGATCTTGTGAGTTATCAGCTACAAAATATGGGTTAACAGGAGTCTACATCATGAATTATTGACAGTGGAGATATCTGTCCTTACTTTTCATTGGCAGGGAATCTGGTAAAGACCTGAAGACACCCTGATATATCCTAAACGATGGAACACTGGTTTCTGATCATGCTGACTGACTTAGGAACAGACAATTGATCTACTTAACAAAGAATCATACTGTGCAGAAACACAGGTCAGTGTAATACTCATGGGTTTGCTCTGAATTCAAGAACCCATACTGGAAACTGACACAGTTGGAATTTGCTCTCTGCAATCCAGATTGCTACTTTTGAAACATAGGAGAAATACATATCTCATAATTGGGGCTGCTCCTTCCAAGTAAAAAATTCCTCAGCAGACAAAATCATGATGACAAAAGTGGGGGATGGGCAGTCCTGTATCTGGCTATTTTGAACAATGAGACAATAACCACACAGTTGCAGATGGCTCCTCCGTGTACTAATTTCAGTCCCTTTAGATGTGTGCCCAGTGAGACTGCGTGGCCAGATCACAGTTCTCAGTCTTGCTTTTTGACGAGCCGCCAGCTGTTTCCCATGATGACTGTATCAACAGTTTGTGTAAGACAGGGTTTTTGTTTTGCTTGAAGTCTTAGTAAGAGTTATCTGTGAAAGTAAGCCTGTTAATATTGGTTTTTCTGTTCATGTGAAGGAGAGGATAAGAAAAGTAAGAGTATTACCATGGCTTTAACTCTCCATTTGATTCTTTATCTTCTTTTTCCTGCATTTTTGTTCTTTGAGACAGGGTCATATGTATCTCTGGCTGAATTCAACCTTGCTGTGTGGCTAACGGTGACTTAAATGAATTTCTGCTCCTTCTGCATCACCTCAAGAATTACAGGGTTGCACCACCACACCTAGTTCATTCGAGGGTGGAATCCGAGAATTCTTACATGCATGGTGAATGCTCGATGTCTTCAGCCCCCAGTTTGATTTCTTTAATAGACCATTTGTTTGTTTTTTTCTTTTGATATTGAAAATTCATTCTGTTTTCCTAGAAACATTTATTATCTAATCTTAGTTTTCAAATTTAATAGCACAAACCCATTTTTGACATTAAGTAAACACAGAAAAAAAAAAAACTCTACTTGTAGCTACGTTCTTACTGAAATTTTCCTTGACTAATTTTCTCATCCATTTGATCATTTTATTAATGTCTCCAAAAGTAAGCTTTGGGTTTTTTTTTTTTTTTTACTTTTCTCTGTTTTTTCTTAAGGAAGTTCGAGAAAGGCAGTTGATGTACAAAAATAAGAAATATGTGCATATGTATGTATTATATATACATACACAAATAGTTTGTCTCTTTGTCTCTTCTACTATACACACACATATATATTCACAAATGTTTGTGAATGTGTATGTCCCTGTATATATTCCTTTAATTGCCAACCACAAATTTTATATGTGATAATTTCATGCTCTTTTTCCAATTCCGTCTCAATTTCTGGATGCTAGGCATTTCTCTTCCTGTGAGCTCACTTGTGTGTTTAAATATGTTTCTCTTGATAGTGTGTTAATTATGACAGAAGGTTCTGGAGTCTCTTGGTCAACCAATATGTAGCTGAGATTGAGTACTAACCTACTTCTTAGAGTTTATAATGATAGAATTTTTTTTTGTACCAAGAGTGGAGAAACAATACAGAACCACCAAAGTTTCTGGAAATAATGTGATGCCCAAAGCAGTGGAGCAGTAAGTGAATTTACAGCCAGGAATGTTCATTTATAACTTTTCTTAATGATCATTGTAAATCAGAGTCAAGTGGGTGCTTCCTTTCCATTTCCTCATCTGTGAACCAAGAATGTTGTTGCTCATAGTATAAGGGTAAAATAAGAATGTCAGGGAAGATGGTTGTAAATGCAAGAGCATTTTTTAGAACACAGCATACAAAAGGTTCTAGCTACCCACTGTTTGGAGTCATATATAATGGGATGTAATTTAGTGATATATGTATATAAACCACCATCTCATCAGTTTGTAGGTGTGCTATATAAGTTCTTCAGATTTTTACAGTCTAACAAAATTATCATGTTTAGAACATGTGCTGAACACATTAAATGTCAAATTATGTGACATCAAAGGGCCAATGCTTTTAAATTGCTTATGAACTGAGGTGGAAGGAAAAAAGAACTTGCATGAAGGCCATCTGTAAGGTCTGTAAGGTTTCAATCTTAGCGCCTTAATCTATGCACTGTGTCAGGGTCCCATCTTTTATAGACTCTGCCACATCTGTACAGCTATATACTTTCTGGTGTTTGTCTGCTTTACATTGTACCTATTAGCAATTTATTATTAATAAAACAATATGCATACACAGAATAAAAGAATGCAGAACTCATCCTTAGACATTTAAGTTAGTCAAATTCTAAGGGGTAGGTATCTTTACTTAATGGCCCTGAGTTCTAATATTAAAACTAAACTCCCTTCAATGAGATAATGTAAGTTGCAGTATTTAACTAGTCCTTTCTATTGCTTAGGAACATTCTCTAGACCAGGATATATTATTATAACTCCTGTGCATTTTAGATGTTACAATTTCCATGTAGCAGTATAAAAGTAATTTTTCTTAATAATGACACAAATAAATCACACATATAATACTCCTGGACTATATCTCACATGAAGCTATGTGAACTCCTTAAGTGTTATGAGGGGTACTGGGCACACTTGTCCTGTGCCTTCACTTATACTATGAGAAAATCTCCAAGCCCAAGCTTTTGTCATTTTAGATTTGTGAAGGGGCAGGTCATAAAATTTTAGTCTTACATCTGTATGATAAAAAGTAACACACTGATATTTGAAAATACTACCTAATAGTTTCACTACTATCCATTTAGACACCATCTCAATGAACATTGCCCATCTACTAATCCAAGACAACAGAAGGTCAGTGCTCTATGAGAAATTATTGGAAAATTCTCAAAGTTTAGGATTTCCACCAGTGAACTCTCATTTAATTTGCTTGTATAGCTGTATGAAATTTTCTGTCTATTTTTCCTTTAAATGTCAACAGGTGTATGTATATTCATTCTATATACAATCTTACAAAGGTATTTTTACTTAAGTGTATCATCTACTTTGAAAATATCCACCCCCATATTTTCTATTTCCTTCTTCTCTTGCTACTCTTGTTTCTGCTTTCTTTAATGTCGTATACATGTGCAAATGATTTTATGTGTCTTTATAAAATTTACTATCCAAAATGATGGAAAATATGTGCCATTTGTCTCTGGCTCTCAGTTGATTTAATTAAATATGATGGTATCCACTTGTATCCATTTTTCTTGCCAATGATACAATCATTCTTTTGTATGTCTGAATAAAATTCCATAGTGTGTATATATCACATTTTATCAGTTCATCTATTGAGTTACACCTAGGTTGATTCCATAGGTTGTCTATTTTGAATAGTCCTAGTATATAGAATGGCTAGACTTTTTCATAGTGACAAGACTATTTTAACTTCTCATTAGCAATGAATAAAATTTCTTTTCCCAAACCTTACAGCATTTGTTAGTTGTTTTCTTTGTAATAGCCTGAAATCATCTTTATTACTTGGTAAGCAAGATTCTCAATGTAGTTTTAATTTGTATTTTGCTGATGGATAAGAATATTCAATATTTTTTTGCAGACTTATTGGACATTTCTACTTTATCTTTTGAGAACTGCATGTTCATTTCATCATCCTACTTAGTGACTGGATTATCTGTGTGTTCTTTTAGTATTTAGTATTTTGAGTTCTATGTATATATTTGATATTAGTCCTTTGTCAATGTATATCTAATAAATATTTTCTTCCATTCTGTAGGATGTTTCTTCATTCAGTTGTTCCTTTCACTGAGCAAAATCTTTTGGATTTTACAGAAGTCCATTTGTCAACTCTTGATTTCATTTCATGAGTTACTGGAGTCCTTTCAGAAATTTCATGGATATGTCTGTAACTTAACATTTTCTCTTTGACAACTACTGTGTCTTTATATAATTTTTGGTGTTAGGGTAATGCTGGTGTCCTAAAATGACTTTGGTATCTATCTTTTTCTTACTATTGTACAGAATAATTTATGGAACATAGTTCTGATTTTTTTCTTTGATTGTTGTAGAATTCAGCACTGAATCTATCTGAGGCTGGGCTTTTTATTGTTGAGAGACTTTTTATTACTGTTTTGATCTCATTGACTTTTATAGATCTGTTTAACTTGTTTCCATGTTTTTGGTTTTAATTTTGATAGATTGTGTGTATCTAGAAGTTTATGTGTTTCTTCTAGATTTTTCAATGTATTGGGATGTTTATTTGCCCCCAATCCCAAGTTGTGTTGATATCTGCTGTTGATATCTATCTCATCTTTAATATTGTTAAGTTGGGTCATAGTTCTCTCTTTTGTAATAAGTTTGACTATGAGTTTGTCAATATAGTCATTTTACCAAAGAACCAACTCTTGGTTTCATTGATTCTTGGCATTTTTCTTTTCATTTCTCTCCCAGTGGTTTATAACTTGATCTTGAATTTAATGTGAGTTTGTTTTTATATGACCTTAGGATAGATATACTATTAAGTTCTGGCAGCTTTACTTTTGATCTTTATTTCTTTTAAGTTAGACATTTGCAATGATGAAAGTCATTGTTAGAGACACTTTTAGCATATGCTGTGGGTTCTAGTGTCTCCTGCTTTCATTTCACTTGTTTATAGAAATTAAAATTTTTTTCCTCCTAATTTCTTTGACACATTCATCCTTTACTAGTACATTGTTTAGTATCCATGCATTTGTATATTTTCTACACTACCTTTCATTACTGATTTCTAGTTTTATCCCATGTGGCCAGATCAATTCAATTTTCTTAAAAATTTAAGGATTGCTTTTATGTAATATATGTCATGTTTTGAGAAAGTTTCATAAACTCCTGAGAAGAATGTGCATTCTAAAGTGTTTGAATGGAATATGCTGTAGATGTCTGTTAAGGCCATTTAACTCCAATGTTTGTTTTCATATGGATGTTCCACTTATTGTTGTGAATGGGGTATATGAGTCACCTCCTGTTGTTTTGACATGGTCAGTTTGTGCCTTGATGTTCAGTGTTGTTTGCTTCGTGTAACTGAGCATGTATGCATGTGTAGAATGACTGTTATGTATATGTTGAGAATTGTTATCTCCTCTTGATGGACTGTTCTCTTAATCAGTATGAAATGGCTTTCTTTATCTCTTTTTGACAATTTTGGTTTGAAGTCTGCTTTTTCAGACCTTGGTAGAGCTGTATGAGCTCTCTTGCTAGCTCCATTCTCTTGGAATAATTTTTTTCTGGCCTTTTACCCTAAGGATATGTTCATACTCTCCTGAGAGATCAGTCATTTTGTAGGTGACATACAGGTGAATGCTGATTTGTTTTTAAACCCATTCTATAAGTCTATGTCTTTTTATTGGAGATGCAATATCATCAACATTCATAGTTATTATTGAACTGTATGTATTAATTCCTGTCATTTGGTTGTTTTTTTTTTTTTTTTCAATGTTCGGTCATTTCCTAAACCTCATTTGCTCATCTACTATATTTGTGTAGTTTATGTTAATATTTCTTATCTGGGAAATAGAGTCCTCCATGTATTTTTCTCTAGTATTGGCTAGTGATCATAGTTTCCTCTATTTTTCATTTATCATAGAAATATGTATTGCTCCTTCAAATAAGGATAGCTTTTTGAGTAGAATAATGTGGGTTGGCAGTTACTATCTTTCAGAGCTTAAAATACATAATTTCTCTTATACATATATGTATAATTATTATATAAACAATATATATAGTATCTGTATGTATGCATTAGTGTTCTATCTCTATGACATGGAGGGCTCTTCTCCATTCTTCCCTGATCAGTGTTTTAAATGGCTCCTGTATCTAAAAGGTAATTTCATTCCTTGACTGAGGAAATGGTGCACTATGATTTTATTGAATATAGTTCTGATACCTGTACTTTGTATTGTTCTTCTCATAATTCATACAGTTGTTCTCTTAGTTGTTTGCCAAAGATGTTGCATACCTGCTTATTCCTCTGCCAGGGTGCTATGGTTTGAATGTAAAAATATTTCTTGTCAATTCCAGTGTTTAAGTAGTTATATACAGTGTGTGGTGTTCCTTGGGAAGGTCGAGGAACCTTTAGGAGGTGAAGCCTTATTAAAGGAAGTGAATCACTGAGTGGGGGTGAAGTTTTGAGGCCTCAGCCCCACCTCCTCTTCATGCTTCCAGAGTGTGTATACAATGTGGTCAGACAGCTCTCTTCTTCCCTTCTTCCGGCCTAGTGCCTTTCTCACTTGTATCCATGTCTTCCCCACTGCCATAGAGTGTATCCTTCTGTAGCCGTGAGAGCAAACATCCTTTTCTCTCTTACGTTGATTGTGTCAGTGTATTTTAATACAGAAATGAACAAGTAACTAAGACCCAGAATGTTAGTAAGTCTCATATATGGCCCTGCCTGACTTCCAACCTTGTGTGGTTATGAGCCTGGGTTTTCTCACCTGTAGCTAGAGGTATTCCTGGGGCCAGGGCACAAAGCTTAGTTTTCTGACACTTGCCCTAGGTTTCTCAGAGTTGGTCATGCTGGGTGAGAACTTTCAGCTCTAGAGCTGCCAGTTACGGACTCAGCAGAGAATTTGTAAAATGTTTTCTTGCCATAGTTCCAGTCAAATGCCATGAGGAGATCTTTCTGAAACTTCCTTGGTTTGTGTAACCCAAGATCCTTGTCTAACTGGACTCCAATTTAGGTCAGTGATGTATCAAATGCTGACTGTGTTGGAGTCTCTGTTACCCTGCCTTGGTCTCCATACCTCTGATTGCTAACACAGCTGGCTTGAAGCTCCAAAATTATCTATCTATTGATCTATCATCCATCCATCCATTTATCATTTGTCTATCTGTCTCTCTATCTCATCTCAAAAATTATTGTGTTCTGAAACTACAGTGCATGTTTTCTTGAGGCTCTGTCATTCTCAAAAGCCACAGTTCCAATCTTCTGCACGTGCACTCATTATACAGTTGGGATGAAGTGCTGCCTCCTTGGGGCTGAGCCCTGTAGAATGTAATCTAGATGCTATCCTTCTATTCCAATTTCTAAAGTTTATTTCCTTGCTACTGAAACTAGTGTTTTTCTTCCATCTCCACCTCATAGGAATTTTCATCAACTGACTCCAGTTTCAGGCAACATTTTCTTTTCTCTTTTCTCTCCACTCCTTTCTTAACACTCCACCTTCTCCACAACACTTTCTTGTCAACATGAGCCCATTTCCCTGGTGTAAACCCACCCATGCTTAGTTCTTGGCACATCTCTACTTTACATAAAGTTATATTAGTGCACTGAACTAAGTGCTAGTGATTATCATGCTTTCTCTCCTTTCCCATTTAATCTCATCCAATGATGCGGAAGGAGGCCATTGTGTCTAGGCTATGAATTATGACACCTTTCTTGCTTTAAAACCCATTATTGCTCCAAAAATAGAAGATAGTCCTTAGAGGATAAGCCTTCTGGAATGGATTCTGCAGATATCTAATAACATATATTTACGAGATGTCTTGCTTTACTTATTCCCGTGGTACTTCATTTTGGAGACCATAATTCAGTGGAGGTATATCTCTAAAGCCTTAGCTTCCATATACAAATGAAAGGAAAGAAGGGCTGAAGAAAGATGGTAAAGAGTGTTGCACATCACAAGTTGTCCACTTAAGATTATTTTGAGATGAGCATCATCCCAGTCACTACATTAAAGGCAAACCGGTGACCTTTAAGATTCCATCTTTCTCCAGTCAGCATGGCCATCATTGAGAATACTAACAACAAATGCTTGCACAGACTTGAGGAGAGGCTAATCCTTACACACTCACTATTGGAGAGAATGTAAACTAGTGTAATCACTGTGGAAATCACTCTGAAGGTTTCTTTAAATCAAGCCTACTCCATACCTCTAATTTAAATATATGGACAGGAAAATAGGAATCTATGGTTTATTTATTAAAAAGAGGCCATGCAGTTGGGAGAGGGTAGGGAAGTGGAGGTGGATCTTGGAGAGTTCAGGGTGGGGGTGAGTGGTGAGTGAATATGACCAAAATGCATTGTGTGAAATTCTCAAAAAATCTAATAAAACATTTTATTAAAAAAAAACCCTACACTATGATCTAGGTATTCCAATCTTGGGCATCTATTCTAAGGACTCTATGCCCTATGATAAGGTACCTGTACATCCATGTTCATTGCTACTCTATCTGTAATTGCTAGGAGCTCAAGTCAGCCTAGATATCCAACAATTGATTGATAATTGACAAACATGTACATAGCCAGAATGGAATATTATCCAAATGTAAAGAAAAGTTACCTTATAAAATATTCAGGGGCATGGAGAAATGATTCTGAGCAAGGCCATCTAAGCTTCATATAAGGATTAACGCCAGCCACATGTTCTTGCTGATAGGAGTATCCTAGCTGCAACTCTTGAGTATTATGTGTCTAAAATGGAGTACCTAGGCAAGTAAGGATACAAGGATTGGAAGGGGAGGGTGTTAACATATGAGAAGGGAGGAGAAGACAACATATGTAAAAAGAAAGTGAAGAGGGAAATACTGTGGGTAGAAAAGTGTGTGCATGGAGTGAGGCAGCAGGGTTAAAGAAATGAGGGTGCAAGATGAAAATAAGGGTGGAAGAATATAAAGAACCTATGCAGAAACAAGCTATTCCCATCTGTGCAGTAGTATAAGCTTGACTGGTAAAGGCAGCCAAAGGCCCTCTGAAGGAGTTCAAGACCCACAATGGCAAGGAAGGACCAATACCACAGGCTGTAAGCTCGACTAACCACACAGGTTCGGAGAGGTAGTAAGCCCATGTTGGGAGCATACTTCTGATGGTTCACTGAGAGCACAACTGCCTTCTAATACCCATGCTTTTACCTGTAAACAGAGCTGCAAGCAGCCTTAATCAGAAAAGCCCCCCTTTTGATGGGCAGCAGTAAATGGCATGTGGCTGCCTGAGATGCAAAATCACGTGACAGATGTGTGTCTAACCCTACACAAAGTCACTTCTATCATCCCTTCTGAGTCTTAAGGAACACTGTGGAAGAGGAAAGTATGTAAAAGGGCAGCAGGCCACAAAATGCCCTCCCCTAGACTTGATATAACTACTGTAGTCATTAATTCACACACAGATTGTAGTTACTTGCCCTGGGTCTATCCAGTACCAGCCCTATTAAGTCATCAATGAAGAAGGACTCATAAGGCCCTATGATTTACCTCTGAACCATCGGCTACTGAGAGATTTTAGGAGAAGGGAAGTCATTGTCCTCAGTTTTATACCATCTCCTGAGCCCTCCGGGACCTAACAGGTATCTGCACATCTGTTGTCACACAGATGGCTCCAGCTGATGTTGGTGGGTCACAAAACCAAACCGACAGGCATGAGTATGAGGATGAAATTTGTGGAAAGGTAGAGACAGAGAAGAGGCAGGGAGATGGGAGGTGAGAGGGGTCAGCGTGCAATGTATCCACGTGAAATTGTTAAAAGCCAATAAAAATTAAAGACAGATAAAAATAAATTTTAAAATGGGAGAGGGAAAAAAGAAACAAAAATCCGGTGACCTTCATCCACACAATATAAAAGCATATTTATTCTTAACACACAGTTTGTAATATTTGGTCTCAACAGTAATTTGTAATCAGATATGATAATATTCTTGGCAAAATTTTTATAACAAGTTTGAGCAGATTTCATACAACATGTACATATTAACCACCTCATGTGTGCCAAAGTCATGGCATTGTACCATTCTTGGTGAAGGACATGCTGGTGTGGCAAGGGTAATTGGTTCCAAAAGCCTTGTGGTTCGATTAAACAGCTATAACCAGATTCAGAATTCTGCTCCACAGAGGCTCTGTTCCCTGACAGAAGCCACTGTGCACTGGACACTAACTCTCATCATTACAATCAGTTCCTAACCCTCCTCTGGGTCCACTGTAGATTTTATTTCACAGAGTTTAAATTCTACTGAAATAAAATTGTTAAGCTAAACTGGTTGGGTTCCAGAATTCTAAAATTTTGAAGATGCAATATTTGTGTGGTTGTGTTTTTTAATTAGACAAACTCTCATAATATGGATATTCTCTAAAGTTCCTGCATGACAGATTGGGAAGCCTTGATATGATAAAGTCCATGATATGAACCATTCAGTAGGTAGGATCCAGTCTCTCAGGCCTATCTGTGCAGCCTGACATGGCAGACCCCCAGGTATACTTAGATCCAAGCTGAGCTAGCTCACAGTGGAGAAAACACAATACAGCATAATCAGCTGCCCTAGTGGGGTTGTGGAAGTCTCCCTCCCCAGGGTTCCCTGAAGGGAACCGCCTACCTCAGGGTGCACACAGCTGTAGGCTTCTCATGCCTTTGGGCTGGCTCCTCACATGTGTGGCTTCATGATGTTCAAATGTCAGGCCTCAAACAATTTTTTCGATTTTCTTTCTGTGTATGTTTGACTCAGTAGATCCATTTATTTTATTTTATTTTTAATATTTCATTTGGTTTGTGTTTCCTGGTATGGTTTGGCTAGGTATTTCCTTTGGGAGCTTCTTGTCATTCATAATGCCACACCCTCAGAAGGACAACATATTTTTCAATTGTCTTCTGCTTCCTAAGTCTTGGACACTAGTGCCATCCTATCTTCATCTGAGGGGTGAGAACTCATGAAAGACATTGCTCTACTGTGCCTACAAATGCTTCAGTTATGGTCCAAGTGATGAGCCCATGTCAAAGGAATCCATGTTATCATCTTTCAACCAAACTTAAGTCCATGGCTACTGGTGTACTGATTGCCAGAAAGGACCATGTTCTTCACATTAGATTTTGAATTTTACAACTATGGAGATGTTTGCAAGTATGTGAGGCCGAAGAACCAGTTCCCTTCTATAGCTCCAGTTCTCAGAAGCAGCTTTAGTCTTACATAGATCTAACAACTTTTTTGTCTCCACCCAAGAAAAGGCATACAATCATTTCTCCAACATTGTCAACATTCCAAAGCAACTAGTCCTGGGGTTTCCCTGCATGCAAATGGCCATTGCCCTTTCTCAGAACAGAGCTCCAGGCTGGAAGCTCCTGGCTCTGTCAGCATCCCCTTCAAAGAGGAAAATACCAGTGCCTCCTGAACCAACAATGAGACATGTTTGACTAGCAATGATGAAATGTCTTCTATAAACACTCCCTACCTACCCTCCTTCTCTTTCCAGGACTGATTCACCACTGAAATATTTATGTCACTCAAGTTCAAGTACATGGAACCACACCCTTTGGTGTCTCTGGTTCTCAGTGCCACAAGAAAGCAGCATGATCGTCATCAGGGAGGGTGGTTGTTAAGTAAGCCAAAGCAATCTGATGGTCCCTGGCATGCCTGCCAGTTCAACAGATGAAGTCAGGATCAGTGCTTACGGAGTCAGATCAATAGCGCATGCCAGGAACCCATGTCAGACAGTGGATTCCACCCATATGTTACTGGCCTTACCAACACAGAATGCACATTTGCAGTACAAGAAGAGACAGACAAAAGGCACCAAGCTGCCTTTAGCAGACAGTGAAATCTCATTAGTCCAGAGCCATCTACCTAAGAGTTTGAGGCCCTAATTCAAATTTAATTAAATTCTATGGAAAAGGGATTTGTAGGTTTTTTTTTTCCCCAGAATTATAAAGACTGTAAAGGATATAAACAATAAGCCCTGGGGCTTGAGAGAGGGAGAAAATACTGAGGAGGCTAAAACAGGAGTGTGGAATAGATAGATCCTTCCATGCCAAAGGACAAACAGAAGCTAAACTCTGCTGTACAAAAGTCCCCTGGGGAGTCTTGTTACTGTGAAACTACTGTCCCTGGGGCCCTGGTAACAGTTTGAGGAGTTATGGTTTCTCCTTACAGAAAATTAAACTTAATTTTTATTGAACTCCATGATAGATAAAATAATTACATTTTCAGAACAGTCAGTGGAAGTCTATGATCTAACTCCAGCAGTAAATGTTATTATTATAATTATATAATTCTATATAATAATTAATAATAATAATTCAGAATGAAGCAGACTATTTATGCATTGGGCTGCTATTCTTTTGTGAACAGTATGCAATGTCTATAAGGCACATCCAATGTCTTGACATTGAGATACTACATCTTTTCCTTAAATGTTCATGCTCAAGAACTGTACAATAAAGTTATAAAAATGCAAAGAACCTCATCATGTTTGATGAAATTCTACCATTTTGTGTTGAGCCATATTCATAAGTATTCTTCAGCCCACCCCGTTAGGCTGGATATGACTGAGCTACACGCTGTTGCAGGGAATGGAGCAAATTGACCATTTCCAAAGTTACGTTTTTAACACTGGTCTCAAGATACTAATTGGGTTGATAAGACTCAAAAACTTGTTAGGTGGAGAAGTGAGGGTTGGGAACAGGTGATGATATCACATTCAGAAAGCATCTTTAACTTGCCATCTTCCAAAGCACTCCAAGTTGTGAATCTCCAAGGACCTTAGTTTACTGCTCCTCCCAAATTTTTTTCTAAACAGTAACTTTTTTCCCCCAGATCTAGTAGCAATATTTAATATTGAGTTTTAAAACCCATTCAGTAAATTTAGAGTTAAAAATATTTTTTTCTGCCCATAGTTAAGGAATAGAAGCCAGAGTATGAGAGTATGTTCTCTCAGAAGGTGCTGGAAGATCAATAGTAGAGACTCCCGTCATTTGAATGATTTTCTGTATGGCATGTAAGTAGAACACTTAACAGTTCAGAAGAAGACACAATGTGAGTGTATATGGACTGCCTAAAACTCAAGCAGAGACACAAGCAATCTGGCTGCAGATTGGCAGGTTCTCGAACTCATAGTGTTTGTGTGGGGTATGTCATGGTACCTTCTTTGGATTAGGAACACTTGTGTGGCCAACCTGGGAGGCTGATCCCCAAATATACAATCTCACTTCTAAGAAAATATGCTCTGAGTTATAAATGGCTGACTTAAAATTTCACCTTGGAAAATGTCTTATTTATTTATAAGATGTCACTGCCTGTTATGGAAGCTCCAACTTCCTCCACAGTGGATGTGTAAGCACACACATTGTTTCCCTCAAGCTTCACATTCCTTATCTACAATGGCATGTGTGAGTGTGAGTGAGGGGAGCCTGTCTGCAGAGAAAAAATGTTCCTTCAGCATTTTGGTCCCCTGTGCAGGGTTCCAGTCACACCTCCTCCTGTTACTGCTAAAGTAGTTGAACTGCTGGCACACATTTGCTCTCCAGAGTGAGAACCTTGTCCCTTACTGAGCAGAGGGCTAAGCCTCCAAGCTCCTTTTAATCTGATTGTTTTAATTCAATTTCATCTTCCCAGTAAACATTTTTCTTCAGCTGCAAAAAAAAGTGTAAATCAACTAAGTGGTTCACACTTTGTGTGTCCCCACTAAAGAAGTCCTGCTGGCCGAGGCAG
Organism: Onychomys torridus; assembly: GCF_903995425.1. Classification (NCBI taxonomy): domain Eukaryota; kingdom Metazoa; phylum Chordata; class Mammalia; order Rodentia; family Cricetidae; genus Onychomys; species Onychomys torridus. The sequence goes on from NC_050463.1 coordinate 40,155,228, forward strand.
GGGCCCTTGAGGTGAGTTTGCCTCTGCTAGCCTATATTGCTTGTTACCAGGAAGGGCAAACTCACCTCAAGGGTGCATCTTATCGCAGTGATAACTCCCATTGTTATTTGCAATATGCTGGTAGCTTTTCATTTTCTTCATGATGCCTGCCTGTGTAGGAATTGTTTCCACTGGACAGCGAAATGAAAAGAGTTTCAGAGAGATGAGCCATGTACCCAAGGTCTGCCTCGTAGTGAAGCCAGTATCGAAACCCAAGTACATGTGGTGTCAGTTTCTTCCTTCTTGCATTATATTAGTAGTATTCCTCTTTAAAAGTGACCAGCAAATTTTTAACCCCATTGGTTTGAAGATTCTTGACTTGACACATTAAACTTGGCTGGGCACTTTATTTTATTTTATTTTATTTTTTTATTTTTATGCTAAGCATCTTGGGATCAAGACCAAATTGGATTCCTCTGCAGACACTGGAGATGAAAACTCACAACTCCACCAACATTAAGTATTATCATGTAAAGCTTGTCAAGAGCTGAGACTCGGTTCCATAATGATGAGTCCATGAATCTGTACAGAAAAAAATGTCACCATGGCTTGCTCAGAGCTTTCTGTCACCTTGCCAAAATTCTAGATCATCTACCCAGGTTGGAAAGATTCTTTTTTTTTTTTTTTTTTAAACTTCATTTCAGAGGTGTCTATGTATGGTTATTTGGCCTAGTAGTAACACAATACATCAAGACAGGAAGGACCATATGACAGAGGGAGGCTGATTATAGCATGCTAGCCATGAAGTTACAATATGCCCTTGAAGGGCATACACTGGTGAACAAAGTTCCTTCCACTACACTCTACCTGCTAAAGGCTCCTCTGCCTTGCAATAGCACTCCAGGCTGGGAGCAAGCCACATAGCACATGCACCATTGAGGGCCTTTCAAGTTCTAAGCTTCGGCAGTATGAGGTGTCATTAGGAACTCTCTACTTCCATCTTTCCCACTTTCGATCTATCAGTTAGGAACAATCAAGTCCTCACCATGATTCAAGTTCTCCCTGTTTTATAAGAGCTGGTACTTGAGGCAGGTTACCAGGGGCAAAGAAGCAGATCTAGCAGCATTAAATAATATTCTATGATTCAAGAATCAAAAATAGCAACAGTAGAAAGAATTGCAGAGCACTGAACACACACATACTGGGATTCTTTTCTGAAACCATGTTTGAAAATTGGTAGGATTCAAAGCTTGGGCCTCGTGATACAAAAGTGCCCTGCAGGACTTTTCTTTTATGGCAGCCAGGATAAGGATGTGAGGTCAGAGGAAACCAAATCTCATCCGGATCCTTAGTAGTTCTATGAACTTGAGAAGTCATTTGTTTTTCATGAAGCACAAAATTACTGACCCTTCAGTGAAGAGTGGTGATGCTTCTTCCTCTGGGTGTGGTCCTGCCAAAATTCAATGAGATAATATATGGAGGATTCAGAGCCTGGTATGTGGCTGGTATTCAAACTAGTAGCAATAATCTGCGGCTCTGCCCTTGCATCATAAATATGCCACAAAACTCTCAATGTAAGTAGAAGAAATAGATCCAATAATTGTATAGCTACCAGCGACAAGGGTTTAAAGTGAGGTTTGATTACTTTTGCAGTTAATGCTTTTTCAATTACAACTCCATGTTTTATCTTGGCATTGTTAGACTGATGGATATATGTTTAAGATTATTTTCTGAAAATCTTAAAAGTAATCATTGAAGAGAATTGAAGCCAGATGTCTACCTATTAAACTTTGGGAAAGGATAAAAGCAAAGATCTCAAAATTGAAATAATAAAAGAAATATAAAATATCCTTAACCAATACAAAGCACACACACACAAAGGTTGACAGGTCAATAACACAGATTAATTTTGAAAATAAAAACAAATGATTTTAATATCTTTAATAATGAAGGAAACTCCCTTTGGAGAACAAAAACCAACATTTATAAAACATATCCACTGTATAAGGGTCGATCTTGGAACAAAATGACACAGAAAAAGATCAAAATAGTAAGATGAAAGGGAATGATCTAGTAAATAGCAAATGTAACAAAAATATGCCAAGCCAGCAGCTGATGTGTCAACCTGGTTACTCTTGATGGTTTCCCAGAATTCCATTCTCTCTATGCCTCCAGATGAGACTTACAACAGAACAGAAATGCACATGATATATGCAAAGCAGAATTCCATGACCAGTCTGAAGGTCAGCGTGGTTATGCTGGTGGTGGACCTACCAATAAAGCTTTAGTTTTCTGTTTACTTGCCCAGCAGTTGCCGTTATAATCTCATTCTTGTCTCTGGATGTGGTATGCTTTATCTTTTCTACCTGAGCAAGTACCATAGGACAGCTGGTCTCTCCAGATGTTTATTTTTCTAGATCATGAAGTAATTATGTAAAGATTGATTTCTATGGTCAACTCTCCACTCTGAGACTCTCAGAGAGATTAGGCTTCCAGACTGGTCCTTGAAAATTATATACAGAAATGGCAACATTAAAGCAACATTTTAACATTTTAACCAAAGTGCCAAATAGATATGATACTTCCAAAATGAAAAGCAGAGAGTGCAAAAGGAAGTAAGTATGAAAAAAGCATAGTTATTTATGTGTATTAAAAATAAAAAATAGAAGCCATATGGAATGGCACACGCCTTTCATCCCATCATTTGGGAGGCAGAGGCAGGCAGATCTCTATGGGTTCAAGGCCAGTCTGGTCTAATGACTTCCAGGACAGCCAGACCTACATAGGGAGGCCCTGTTTTGAAGAAAAACAAACAACAACAACAATAAAAGTAAAAATAACAAAAACAAGCCTACAATAAAGGAGTTAATAGTAGCAGTTGTTGATCTTTATTCATTAGATATTATAAATATTGAATATGTGAAGGGAACCTCATTATAAATAAGAAGGAAAATGGGAATATATAATAGATATTTAAATTAGTTGTAAGCTAGTTCATAAAGACATGCATATAAATCCAAAAATGCATATTTTAAAGGGATAATTCTCTGATTGTACATTAAAGTGATAGTTTTTCAAATTAAAGAAAATTAGAATTTTTTCCTATAAATAACTACTGAAAAATGAAGAAAAATGGAATGTTTCACATCAGAAAGGATAACTGCATATAGTTTTTTTTTTCATTAAAATAAGGGTAAATGAAGACTTAAAAACATAAAATTTAAGAAAACTAGAAACATTTAAACTGCCTAGAATAATAAAATGGCCAAAAACTAACAAACTATGAAAAACATAGTGCAAAGAAAAAATATGGTTTACTAAGTTAATATTCATTTCTAGAAGTTGTCATTCTGCTTTGATAGTTATACAGTTTTAAATCATAATTTATTAAAGCTGCTTCTTAAAACTTTTAATAAAATCTATCCTTTCAAATATTGGCCAGCTAGGTATGGTTTTCAAGATTGATTTTATTTTTCTTGAGGTATACGTCCATGGATGTGCAGATGCCCATGGATGCCAGAAGAGGGGGTTGTATCCCTAGGAACTGTGGTTACAGAAGTCAGTGAACCACCCTGTGTGGGTACTGAACCCCTCAGAAGGAACAGAGAGCTCTCTTAACTTGTCAACTATCTCTATAGCCCTGACAAAGGATTTTGGGAATCTAGCTATTTAGTGTTGACTAAATTGATTAGTTGCATCTCACAACACCTTCCATTAGTTATAAAAAAAATTGAGCTTTGGGTTGGTGGCTCATGCCTTTAATCCCAGCACTCAGGAGGCAGAGCCAAGAGGATCTCTGTGAGTTCAAGTTCAGCATGGTCTATATATAGAGTGAGATCCAGGATGGGTACCAAAGCTATGCAGAGAAACCCTATCTTAAAAAAAACAAACAAAAATAAAAAATAAAAAATGAATTAAAAAAAAAAACATTGAAGAGGCTAGGGAGATGGCCATTGTTTAAGAACACTTACTGCTCATTTAAAGGACATGGGTTTGTGTCTTAGCACCTACACAGTAGCTGATAACCACTTGTAACTCCAATGTCATATTCTGACCTCTGTAAGGCTCGTGCATACATGTTATACATGTTCATGCACTTACACATACATACAAAATGTAATTTATAAAAAGAATGAGTATCTTCTATAAATTTATCACTTGAATTTCTTTTCCTAGAAACTCACTACTCACACCTTTTACTTGATTTTCTATTTGCCTTGGAACTTATTGCTTCATGAGTTTATTCATTAGTTTTTAATTATCTGTGTTTCAAATGCTTTTTCTCTATTATCATTTGTGTTCTGACTTCCTACTATTTCTCAAATTCATATACACTACTTTTAAAACCAAAACTTTAGTGATAAAGAAAATGTATTTTATCAGTGGTAGAAAATTGCTTTATGTTACTGAATTTTCAATTTCATTAATTGTGAGCAAGGCACAGCATTGTCATTAATTCCTAAGTACTTTCGATTTCTATTATGGTTTGGCCTAAGAACTGAAAACTGTTTAGTATTTATGGTAGTTTGAATGAACACCCTTCCCCCCATACCACAGGCTCATGTAGGTTTTGAATGCTTGTCTTTGGGGTGGTACAACTGTTCAGGGAGTTATGGGATCTTTAGGATATGGAGGCTTATAGGAGTAAGTATGTCACAGTGCGGGAGAGAGAGGGAGGCAGGTTTTGAGAGTCGATTGCCTTGCCTGTCTTTTGGTTCACAGTCTCCACGTGGTACATGTTGCTGCTTCTGCTACTTGCTGCTATTGCCAACCCTGCCATTGTGGAGTCTCCTTCTGGAACTGTACATCAAATAACAAATAAACAAAAACCAAAACAAACCAAAAGATGCCTTCCATAAGTCATTCTTGGTCATAGTGATTTATCACGGCAGCAAAAACCAAACTATAACAGGTTTATATCTTACAAACTCCAAGTTGGTGGGACTTTGGGAAAACATATCTCATCAGTTTAATTAAGTTTTGAACAGCGATAGTGGTTGTGTTTATAAATCGGTTGATATCCATTGAGATCTCCATGTGACTAGCAATATATAAATTTTCTACTTCTGCACAGTAAATTGTGAACATCCTGGGTTAAAATGGGGCCATTTTAGCAAGTGCATGGACCTGTACATCAGAAAACTCAGGGTCCAAGCTGGTTCTTTTCCGGTTCTCATGGGTTTGAAACATGAGAATGGAGGAACATTGCTTACTGACTTGATCTTTATAGGTTTCTCAGCCTTCCTTCTTATAGTACCCAGGACCACCTGCCTATGAGTGGCATAGCCCATAGTGAGCTGGGCCTTCCCACACCAATCATCAATCCATAAACTGCACCACAGGTTTGCACATAATCAAACCTTCTAGGGATGTTTTCTCAAGTGAGGTTTCCTCTTCAAAAAAGATCACAACTTGAGTCAAGGTGACATAAAATTAGCCAGTACAGATGCCATATGTCCTAGAATACTTTCTGAGTATTTTTTTTTTACTAACGTTTCAAACTGACACCTGAATGGGAACAAATAGATGATTAAAAAATGCCCTCATACTTTCAGATAGTTCCAGAATAGTCCTCATTGCCACTCACAGAGGATACATGTATGACTTCATCATATATGTGCAACTCAATCTAATCTTCATTATGTCCCTAAAATTTCCATATGATTTCTTTTTTATTTTGTAGCATTGCTCTGACCTGTTCCTACAAAGAAACTTAGCCACAGTTTTCTCCAGGCCAACAATGTAATACACCCAGGGCTTATTGATAAGGATTAATATTTAAGATACAATTTTATGCTTAGTGTGTCAGCTATATACTACAATGTAGGTTAAAAACCCTATCTAATATCAATAATCCCATTGTAAAAGACATTAATTTGCGTATTGTAAATCCAATTTCTAAGCAGAATAACATGGATTCCATCTTTACTATATCAAATCTTAAAAAAAAATGCATCTCTTCATGCCATAAAATTTCTTTTCTTTTCTTTTTCTGAGATAGTGTTTCTCTGCAGTTGTGGTGCCTGTCCTGGATCTCGCTCTGTAGACCAGGCTGGCCTTGAACTCACAGAGATTGATCCTGGCCCTGCCTTTTGAGTGCTGGGATTAAAGGCATGCACCACCACCACCCGGCTGATGCCATAAAATTTTAATCAAAGACATAGCTTTTATAGAAAACTTACCACATTCATAGAACATGGCAACATTGTAGGAAGAGCCTATAATATTAAAGTATGTAATATTTGAATAAATGAAATAAGGCATGTTTGAGATAAGGAGCAAATGAAAGAGAACAAGAGAGGCTCAGAGGGGAGAATTTTCTGTCTGATGAGCTGGGAAAATCATCACAAAAGGGTTATTTATTGAAAGGTGACAGGAGGTTATGTATAAGTTTATATGGCAGAGATGGTTGGTGGAAGCATAGCAGGTAGTACAGCTTGGGTTACATGTAGTTGTACTAGAAGCAGAGTCATTGGCATGTAAAAGATTATTCAGAATTTTGTAGACAGTGTTTGGTCTGAATGTGAAGGCTCTGATGTCCACAACTCAAGTTGCTCTTGCTTGAGAACATCAAACTGGCTATTTCTTCCTTCTCCATACAGGATACAATGATGCCCAATACCATCATAATATCCAAAGTCATTTTCTTGGGAGCAAGTTTACTCAGAGATGAGAAGTGCATCCCAACTTCACCCATGCCCTCAAGGGAGAAAGAAGGTTATTGGTTCAGGCTGCCTGCCCTTAGAAAACTTATCTTATCGTGCTGCTCCTGGAAAGAGTGAAAAATCAAAGAGGAAAAGAGAACAATGGTTGTCTGACTCTGTGGTACCTGTTTCTTTTCTTTGTAATGATAACTTTTTCATAAGGCCATATGACTCAGGGTGGTGTGACAGAGATGTCCTGATGATGTAATTTGAATCCCCAGTGTTTGAATCCAAACTAAGTCTTTGATTGATTTTGTGATCTTGTATATATTATTACTTCTCTTTGAATTCTTATGCAAAAGCAATTTTTTGAGGTTATTTCTAGCTCCTAAAGTTGGAGTCTTTACCATCCTAAGACAACCCAGGTTGTCAGACCAACAGGATTTTTATGAATGTGGGACTCAGAATAGAAATACAAACAAGAAGAACATAACTAGGAATACTTCATGGACAGCATGCTATTGATAGATGCAAATGCTTTAGTAGTACTGTTGTACATGATTCCAGTTGCACTGAGTATAGTCAACATCCCATACCAACTGCTGAATGCTGGTTAGCTGGGAAGTGAGACTGGAATTCATGTGGCAGATGTAGTCTTAAGTCTTAAGTTCAGTTCCTCTGAGCCTTTCATATGATTTTATGCATAAAATTGATTTTTCTTTGAGTGAGAACAGAACCTGCTCCAGGGGGCTTTCTGTTTGCATATTATATCCCAGGAAACAGTGATTAAACAAAGACAGTGGAGCCTCTATTCCCCGAACACAGCCGTCTCGGGAGTAGCTGATCTGGTAACTACTGTCTTCTCAGAAATTGTTTTAATACCAATGTTTTATGACCCATGCAGGGACCAGTGAACTGGGGCATTCCTCCGAGGAAGGAGAGGAGGCTTGAGCCACTGCACCAGAGCAAAGGGAAGAATTTTCTGGGTGTGTATTACTGCGTAGGAGGATTTGTTTCTGTGGAGGAGGCTTGTGCAAGGACACACAGAATAAACAAACAGACAAAAGACATGGCAGACAGGAATATATGCCCTGCTTCTTCATCCACAAAGATAAAGAAGGATTTTCAAACACACAGTCAAGACTCTTGTATCAATACTATGAATGATGAGAAAACTATTGAAGTTGTGAGTGTATTGTGGGGCGGGGGGATGGGGAGTATCTGGCTACTGTACTTTAACAATAATTCTTCTGGACATTATACAAGGTCAGTAAGTCACCTAAGACCACCCTGCTGGAGGATTTGCTCACCACACAGAGCTGCACGGACTTTCAGCTGAGAAATGTCACCCAGCACCTTTCATATTATGGTGACTCATAAACAGGAAACCAGCCTTGTCCATGGCATTGTAACATTTTCATACTTCAAATCCTTTTTATAAAAAATGAAACACACACACACACACATACACACACACACACACACACACCAAACAAAACAAGAGAACTTAGCTGTCTTCTGCTTTCTGAGCCAACATAAATATTGCCAAATTAGTAAGGCATACTGAACAAATTAAGCGCTAAATGCAAATGTATCGACTGAAATCCAATGGCAGAGTCACCAAAGCCTCTGCAGTGGTAAAGGGCAGCCCTGTAAGTGAGTGTTTGTGTTGGCAAGTTTCTACAGAGAGACATGGGAACAGTAATAGAAAAAAGCATTTCTGTTACACCCAAGATGATCAGTTTATTTTAGAAAGTCCAAGTAAACATTGTCTAACATATATTCACTGAATTCAGAGTCACAGTTGCTACCAAGAGGGAGATTTTTTTGAAAAAAAATACGCTGGCAACATACCTTCAGAAAGAAAACTAGCATTTGGAAATGTTCACATTAGCACTGTAAATCACTGAATGAGATGAGGCATCTCTCCTCATTCCTGTGCCATAAATAAGCCCCAGTGGTACTTCTCTAGGATGACAAAGACCTTTCACTTAGGGCTGTTTAAACCTTTACAATGTAAGGGAATGTTTTTTCTTAACATTTTCCAGTGTCTCAAGTATCATACATGTGGTATATCCCTTTCAGATATTGAATTGTTTATTATGTCAAAGCTTTTTTTTTTAAATTATATGTGTATGGTCTTGTTTCAGTGATAAACTTGGGGGAAGTTGGAGCACAGAACATATTTTGTTCTCTGTAATTATGTACCCAGTGGATCCCTTCCTACTATGGTCAGGTTGTCACATCTGCTTTCACAAGAAAGTCTCTGAGATCCAGAGACTCATGAAGTTCTCTGCATTGGGTGCTAGTTGTTCCTTAGTGGAGTTTCTGCCAACTCCCTTGTCTCCTCTTTGCTACAAGAATCATGTTGGCACCACTTGCTGGCCAATTTGCAGTAGCTAGGGTATGAAATCAGCCTAGATGTCCACCAAGTGGATAATGAAACTGGGGTTACATGTACATACTGTAATTATAGAAAAAAAAACACCAACAGAAATCAAAATTATGAAATTTGCAATAAAATGGATGGAACTGGAAAATATCACATTGAGTGAGGTAATCCGGAGCCAGAAAGACAGAGACCATATGGTCTCTCTCATAAGTTAGTATTAGGCTCATGCTTTTGGATAGTTTTTATAAGCTGGAATGAGTCTCAGTAGAAGACCAGAAGTATGTGTGTGGAGTGGGGACAGGAGATAGCAAGACATGCACAATGTGATAGGAGAAGGAGAAATGTTAGGGAGAAGAAAGGTTTATAGTGGAATAAGGTAGAGGAGTGGGGAATTATGAGGTAGAGAGAGAAAGGCTTGAGAAAGGAGCAACAAAACCAAGGACCTATGAAATGGCTATACAGAAACTGTTACTTTATGAGCTGACTGAAGATACTATTTAAAAATGATCTTCTAAATAAGCACACTGCATAAAGGGTAGTACCGTTCCCATAAACCACAGGTTTCCAACCAAGACTCAAGCAACAGGTGTGTAGTACCTCTCTATGAGTTGCTGGTTATGTACATATGGTACTACAGTACTGAACTGCCTGGCAAGATATGTCTATTAGTGCAATAGTGGTATGAATATTCTGGGGACTCCCAAAACAATACAGGCTATGGCCATTGGTCTTGGGTGTCCAGCCAGATTTAGACAGTAAGTTCCTATTGCTGAAGATACCACATAATCTGGATCAAGGACACAGAGAAACTGTGCTGAACCTGAACTGGAAGCCCTCTCTATGTGCACTAGCATTCATACTGCTGAAAGGTTCCATGCAGACTGTTGGGGAGGAAAAGCGAACAACAATTGCATCTAGCCGTAAACTCTGTGCACTGAAATACTGAACTGCCTGGCAAGATGTGCCTTATTGGTGTAATAGTGGTACAAATGTTCTGTGAGTAACCAACCACTTTCAGATTGGATTTGAGGCCCATTCTACTGGAGGAAATATAAGCTAGTACTGTAGAATCGGTTAAAAGCCTAGGGCTAGGAATATCACAGGCCCTCTGGGGATATATTATCAAAATTCTGCCAAATGGACAGATGGTCTTTAAATATTTATGTTCATGCTCACAGAGTGGAGCAGCTCTCAGCCTTGGACTCTAGAGCATATGTTAGATAGGTAACCTGTTACCCCTTTCCACATGAATAAGGAAGTGATAGTCTAATCTAGAGTCCCCATGTTGCCCTCTAGGATGTTCCTGTGGTGTAAAAGATACAGCATGCTTTCTTTTTTTGTGTGTGTGTGGCCATGAATTTAAAGCCATGATATTGTTGAAAACATAGAAATCTTGACAGTTGGTACTAGTTCTACTTTTCTGTACAGGCTGCTTTTATCCTGGAATATTCCTGGATTGGCTACTCATTTCAAAGTATACTGATTGTACAAATGAACTAAATTATGACTACAGCATTCAAGGTTTAGCATAGCATGACAAGCTTGATGAAAAACAAGTGACTGATGTGGGTATTAATGGAGATACCAAGGCCAACTTCAAGTCAGCAACCACTCTATAAACATTTCCCCATGAAAATCTGTAGGAGATAGAGTTTGTATTCTCATATAGATCGGCTTATCAAACTTGGTGAATTAGAAGTAGAGAATTCTGAGGGAGAATGGGATGGGGTATAAACATTTGACCACAAAGATGACTACTTCTCGCTCAAAAGCCATCCCTGAGAAAGACTTTTTAGTCTCCCTCATTTAAGAACTAAGTTATATAACTTAATTGGAAGCTTAAAGTCCTTTGAGTGCTTTTGGGGGCACTAAATTCCCAAGGAAGGGGACCTAGTTCCTACAAATACTTTCTCTGTTGTTTCTCCTCTCAGACTTCTTCACGAGGTCTCCTTTCAGAATCTCTCATACACAAATGGGAACCAAATTCATCTTTTAAATTCTACATAGACCACTGAAACTGCAATGATCAGCTTATTTAAGGATTTGATAAGTATATGTCTAATTCTTTTTGTTTGTTTGTTTTGGTTTTTGGAGACAGGATTCTCTGTGCAGCTTTGTGCCTTTTCTGGATCTCGCTCCATAGATCAAGCTGGCCTTGAACTTACAAAGATCCACCTGCCTCTGCCTCCCGAGTGCTGGGATTAAAGGCGTGCGCCACCACCACCCAGCTATGTCTAATTCTTACTGCTCCTCTTCAATATAATAGACACCATAATCATTTAATCGGCCTTTACAAGTTAGCTCATTAATGCGGAAAATCCAGTCAAGCTCATGCTAGTAAATATGCTCTTTAGAGGTTGCTTCAGATGATAAAATAGATATTAACTGTTCATGAAAAAAGAATATCAATTATATTTCAGAGAGTCCACTCAGCATGTTCAAAATATCCTTTTATGTTACTTCCACAACACCTAGAATAATTAGAGATATTTTTTAAAACAAAGTGATAGGGACTGAGCAATCCCAATATTAAGTGTTTCTGGAGCCAAGCTCCTTTCTGCTTGAGAGTTTTCTGTCTCTCAAGTATACACCACTGGTCTTTTGCAATGTGAGGTGTCCTTTTTGTGGAATTCAGTCTTAGCATTGTCTTTGTTTATCCTTTTCCAAGGCTTGCATAAGATTTAGGTGTCCACTCAAAATTCTGCCACTAGAGGATGTGTCTTCAAGCACCTGAAATTTGACTGGATCCCAGTCAGTGAGACGACTAGTAATTCTATGGGACTGCTCCCAGTCATCAATTTCATAAACTCCATTTTCATCCATAGATATAAGCTGGTGTACTCATACATACATATATACTGGTGTACTCACACCAGTGAAGCATTTGTAACCTAGCCTACTCAAATGCTAATAGTCACCTGCTCTACACTCTACCAACCCACCACCCATCACCAAATTCTTGTTCACAACTAGTATATTGTACTGGAGGAGAAATCAGTACAGACACTTGATGCTGGTAGACACTTGCACACACAGGCTGTAGGCATATAGAAACCTACACATACTTCAGATGTGTTTAAAGCTAGACCAAATTGGAGAACCACCCAAATCTCTGCCCATGGCCATCACAACACAGTAAAAATATATCACAATGAAAAAAAATCTTAGTCCCTAGGGGCTATAAGCTGACTAGAGTGATTTGAAGGACGCCTCCCCAAATCCTGACTCTTCTCTAACTTTGCTTGGGGCTTGTTGCTGAACAATACATAACTTGTGTGGAATCGATGAGAAGAATACACTGTTCTCGAAGTACCTTTAGGAGTAGTCTTAAGTGCCCAAGACAATCTTACTATTGTCTCCAAAGCTATAACCTGTTGCTTTATTTTTAAGGAAGTTTATTCCTAGATAGAGATCTTCATAACACCAGCTGGAAATGGCAGGCATTGCCAGAGAGGGTCACATTCATCGTTACCATATAAGAGCCCCATTAAAAGCCCGAAGACAGTTGGATTGTCCCCCTTTCTAGAAAATTCTGGCTTTAGGAAATCAGCCCAGTTGCTGGCAGAGTGCACAGTACTGGAAAGGCCAATGGAGAGGCAGGGAGTTTAAACATTAACTTTGGCAGACATCATGGGACCATCACAGAAATGAATCAGAAACACCCACTGGAAACATTTTTCACAGTCACTGTGCAGATGACAGATGATAAAAACTGTTAGCAAAGGTGGAATGTTCCAGACTGATAGCATCTTCTACCTGTGTGGATGGAGAGGGGAGTGTCTCAGGAGTTTTGCTGCTGAGTTATGACCTACAGAAACAGAGAAAGAGAGGGAGGTTGTAGGTTAGGAGAAATTGTCTGCCTTCCCTTTCCTAGTTAAAAATTCTTATCCTTAAGGACTGTACCCCAATTTACCCCCTCCCCCACTTTTATTTTAGGAAAAGAAAAACCAAAAAATGTGAAAAGACAAAAGAAACAGGGAGCTGTATTGGTGATATTACAGATTAGGGGTCAGAATAAAAATCTTGTATTTCTGGTCTCAGACTGTCAAGGTAGAAGTTCTTTTTATTTTAACTTTTCCCATCGTGCCATGTTATTTCTCTCTGTTCACTTCATCTTCCCTCGTGACCCTTAGACTTTAGGCATCTTTCCAGTGAAAACAATTGTTAACTCAGTTTCATTTTGTGCCACAAGTTTCCAATTTATCCTCATATTTATTATAATTTGGACAGTGTTTTAATGAACTCTTAAATGTATTTGGTTAGGAAAAAGTTAAAAATGAATTATACTGTGATGGAGACAGGTTTTTTGGTTGGGAGACATGGAGGTATTCAGAACACAGGTGACAATGTTTCAGAGGAGATCTGACTTCTCTGTTCCAACTGCAGATGGCCACATTTCTGGAGTCTGTACAGGTCAGCACTATGCAGAACCGTCTATAGGAACATACATGATTGAGCATTAAGAGAAAGCTATTTGAATTGTTAAGTGACTTCCAAGTGGATAGCCACATTACAAGCTCCAGATCTGGATTACCAGACTGGTTTATAGACAAATACTTTTTTTTTTAAGTCATGGTCAGAACGAGACAGTCTTTGAGGCCTTCTCATATCCAACTGGTAGTATAGTATAGGTAGATAAATTTAGGACCATAGATGGTGTAGCAGCCAGATGGTTTCTCCTCACCCACCATGCAAAGATGCACATGTCATAATCCTGAGACTCTGGAAATACACCAAGAGGGACTTTGAAGGTGCAATTCAGTTACAGACCTTCCTGAGAAGATTCTCCAGGAAGTCAGTGGAACCCACTGAGGTCCTCGTAAGTGGGATAGGCAGGCAGGTAAGTGAGAACCAAAGAGGATGTGACATTGGGAGTGGGGGATGAGAAGACTGGCACAGTTGCTGGCCAAAGGTCTCAGTCATCTGTAGGATCTGAAAAATCCAAGGAAATGCAGTGTGACTGTTTCGACCATAGTCTTGAAAGACTCACATTAATTTGAGCCACTGGTGCTATGGTAGCTTCAGTAGAAAAAAGGAAGGGAAATCCCTGGGGAAATGATTTTTGTCTTCTACTTGTCTGAAAACATCTCTCCTTTCTCTCTTTCTTTGCTTGCCCAGTTGTTTCATCTTTCATGAATATGTCCCAGTGAAGCCTCCTCTCTGACTCCGTTTAGATGGCTCCCTGAGGCTCCTGTCACCCCCTGCATCTTCTATGAGTTCATTGTGTGAGTCTCCTGAATCACCTCTCCCACATACTGGAAACTCCTCATGGGCATGAACAGGTTCCTATTTGTCTTGCATAGGTGTCTCGAGTCATTACCTTTGATTGAGTACATCAAAGAGGAAGTGCCAGCTCTCTTTCAGATGCTCAGTGGTTTGAAGCTTCCTAGTAAGCACTGAGTCAAAACACATGTATTTCCCTTTGGAGTATCATTAGTGTCTTTTCCTTTTGTCCTTATGCATGGACAGCTGTAGAGATGGCCTAAGATCCTACAGGCCCAGATAGGTTGCTATGGAAGGAGGAGGTCTTGGAAATGTCCCAGGATAGCTGATCTAAGTGGAGGCATGCCTTACTCTAGAAGGGGCCTCCTTGAGCCTGCTGTTTAGCTAAGGAGCTACCTTACCAACAGAGGCAAGAAAGTGTCTTCTCTGATGGGGCCAGCAGGTTTGCTGATACCATCCAGTGCCCAGATGAGCCAACATACTATCTAAAAAGGACAGCTCTTCCTCTAGGATGCTGAGGAAATGTCATTACTAGATATCATTTAGCACTTGAGAGGCACTCCAAAGTTGTAGCCAGGGATAATTGCAAACACCTGCTCATGCTTATGAAAACAAGCATGAAGGGATATTGTTCTCCAGTCCCTGCCATGACCAGCTGTTAGATTCTGGATTATTATTTTAGAGAAGGTGTTCCTAAGGGGTTTTTGTTGTTGTTTTTGTTTGTTTGGTTTGCTATTGCCTTCTGTGTTTTTTTTTCTGCTTCTCCAAGAAGTAAGACATGTATGATTCCTGGATGGATTTTTGGTGTATACCCAGGTGTCTCAGTCCCTGGAAACATAATGGGGATCATTTACCCTGTTTTGCTGTGGGAGAGTTTTCCACTCTGGAGTCCTTTATTTTAGCATTTGTGATTGGATTCATCCCCAGTGGTTAAAGTTGTACGCAGCTCACATGTCATCACCGCAAAAACTCTTTAGATATGAAAGGGAGACTTCTAAGATCTGACTAGTTCTTCGTTATCAATATTTGGTTCCATATTATAGATGTAAGGCAACGGAGCTGAAAATACATGTTGATAATTAAAGCAAATGTCAAAGGCCACAGAGGAGGGAAACACACACGAAGTCCCCAAAGCAGTGTGCTGAGGCTCCTGGGACTGCTTTTCCCTATGAGCAATTTTCTCTCCCAACAATGTGCTACATTCTTTCATATTACTGCCGCCAGTAATATGGGTAATGGTCTGGCAGGCTTAGAAACTGCTGTAGCTTGCATCTTCCAGAAATGTATAATAATGTCCATCAGAAGTCTGCCAAAACAGAAACCCAGCAGACTTGACTCAGAAGTTAAGTGACACCCTCCTGAAGGCTTTTACCTATGGAATACTCTTCCACACATCATATAATTAGAATTCTGTCCTTTAAATTTTGCTAAACCCCACATGCTTTAAGTCCTTGTCAGGGCTCTGTAGTCATGCTTTAACTTGTGAACATTTACCACTCATGAAGTAAATGTCATTGATATCATCTCAGAAAATCCTCAGAGGAACTTCAGGGTGGGTAGGTACCAGACACTGAGTCACTAACAATTGATAGCAGAGCCATAACTAGAATCTAGTTTCATTTCCCCCAAATTTTGGTTCTTTCTCCCTTGATAGGCTACTAATAGAGTCATTAGATGCCCTCTTCTTCTAATACCACCCTTGAAGTCCAGGGCAGGGATGCTAACCGAGTCTGTTCCTCCCTTAACTTTGTCCCTACACTTACCCTGCTGGCAACTGTAAGAAAGGAGACCAGCCAGTTACCTTCCTAGATGGAAGAAGTTTGGGAAACAAAATCATGTCCACAAGAGATATGAGGCTACATCACTTCTGCCTTTGATACTCACTGAAGAGGGTGAGGTGAGATTGCTCAACTCCAAATCTTAGGATCCCCCTAGGTTTCACTACTTTAGAGAAGATTATCTCCCAGAAGCAAAGTTTGGGGACAGACAATTATTCTAAAGGATGCCAGGGCAAAGTGGTTGGAGGATTTTCTATACTCTGGCCCAAGACTTGTTCAGTCAAGTAGAAATGAACTGTAATTTTGAGGTTTGATCAGAGCCCACAGCCAGCCTTTTATTATTTTAAGAAATCTTGGTTACTATCCTTAGATATGATGGTGGGGATGGGGCAAGACTAGGGCTCAGGGAGACAGCCACATTCTTCTAGAAATAACAAGCTTGTTCGGTACACAGCACTGTGGCCCCTGGGGCAGTGCTACTACATTCCAAGACTCTACCCAGCTAGATGAATAGACATGATTTCGTCTCATCAATTATTGACACAGAGTGGAGACTCCAGCAATTATGTACCTAGTGTACTTTTTAAGGAGCACAATACCACTGGGAACCTGTGAAAGTGACACGTTTGAGTAATAGGTCAGCTGATCTGTGCAGAGCCTTGCTAGCCAGCTTTGGACCTCCTCACCTTTCTGAGTGCATCCCTGCTGGGTGCCCCACAGCAAGAATGTGAGCCTCCCCCTATGACATCTGTGATTGCCCAACTGAGCTTAGCCATGTTCTAAGAAGTCAGTACTGAGCATCCTCAATAAAACAGAGCCATGTCCTCGAGCTGTAAATGCCTCCCAAAGACAATCAGACAGAACTGCATTGTTTCAGGGAGAAGGCCCCTCACATAGTGGTCACATTGTGGTTACTGGGAGCCTGGTGATTAATCCACACAGAGGATGTACAGGAGAGCAGGTGCTGGCATCTTTCCTGTGGATGGAGATGCCTTTAGTCCAAGGTTTGCATTGGTTCTGCATATACACCCTGCAAACACAAGCTTTCATTGTGAGGTTTCTTGGCGCCCTTGTGTTCCTAGTGTGAGCTGGCTTATGAGTGGGGACCTCCTCTTTTCATCTGGGGAAGTCATGTTATGGAAACTTGAATGTTTTCTACACTTAGAAATTGTGCAGTGTGAGCTGGTAGAACTGCTCAGTGGGTAGAGGTGTTGGGTGCCAAGTCTGATGACTTGATTTGGTGTATGGAACCCACATGGTGGAGGGAAAGAGCCGAGTCCTGCAAGTTATGCTTCGACCTCCACACGTGCACCATAACATGCATGTAACTAACACACAGAGACAGAACACACACATACTAGACGTACCATAAAATGCTCTACCCTATGCTACCTTCCTTACACTTCCAAAAGTCCACACTGTGAACTTTAAATATCAGAAACAGAACATTGGGCAATGGGTTCTTGGGACATCATCATCTTTGGATACTGGTCAACAAGTATGCACTTAGTATATATTCTCAATCATCTTAAAGGTAATACTTGCACCGACTCTGAATCTTTTGGAATAGTCTGAGTGATTCACACGTATGCACCAAGGTCCCTTCCTCCACCTAATCACCAGGAGGAAGGGATTTTCCTGGAAACAATGTTGCCTCAGTAGAACTGTCAGAGACCAAATGGAGGGATGGAAAGGAGTCTGACAGATGAGTGTCAGCACTTACTGGTGCCAAGCCTTAGACACCTTCTCTGGGTTTCTGTCCTCTCATGCACTAAAGATGTCTCTGGAGAATATTCCATGAGCATGGTATATATGAGTTATATCCTTATCTGTCTTACCCTCCATGCTGACAAGCTGGCGGTGACAACACTCTGAGTTTGGACAATTATGAAAAAATTCTAAACATCATCTCAAAAATTGGTGGGTGCTCAAGCCACTCAGAACACTGGGGTGAATTGATAGTGGCAAGGATGAGTCAAATACATAGGGATGGTTTAGGCCTAATTAGGGATTCAGCTAATGGTTTGGATGTAACCACAGCCACGGGACATAGGAAATGAAGATGTATTTTTATTAACCTTAATGACGTGTAGGGCATGCATATATGAGTGCAGGTGCACAATGGAGACAGATTTGTTGAATACCATCACCCTGGCAGTCCCTGAGCTAGAGCTGAAGGTTGCTTTGCACCACCCAACATGGGTATTAAGAACTGAATGCTAGTCCCCTGAAAGAACAGTCCGCATTCTTAACCAACAAACCATCTCTCCAGCCCCTCAGAGTCCATAGTATCATAAGGACTAACAGAGTCTTTAGGTCATATCCTTCATTGTCCAGGTCCCTCAATGTCTGAATTAAAGGTATGCCTCCTCCTTTGAGGAAACCCAGCCCAGAATTCAGCAACCCTCATGTCTTCTAGAAGCAAGCTTTCTGCCTAGGTGGGGGAGGATGAACTTTTGTTTATTTTTATAACCTAGCATCATTCAGAACAGCCCTGAAAACTCAAAAGACAAAGCAGAGAAAGTCACGTCCCCTTTATTTTGTGCTCAGGGCCATTTAATGGCATGAACCATCTCCTTGTTCCCTTATTGTGTAAGAGAGCATGCAGCTCTGAATGGGACCTTTTATAACTGGAAATTCCAGCACAGTTCCACTTGTCCCTGACTCGTTTCCTTGCCAGATGACAGCCGCAGAGGCTTTGAAGTTGCATGTTTGAAGGAAGTGCAACCCACCCACACCTCTGACTCCACATGCCTACCCATGTGTCAGCTCAGACTCTTGGAAGGGCAGTGGGCTGCTTTGGTAAAGAGGCTTCTCGCTGAAAGCTGATAGGAGCCAGTCTAGAGCACGGGGCTACCTCATGATCCAACATGCCCTGCGGCTGAGGCTGCAAATAACAGTATTTCTAGAAGCTCCATGTGTAAGGAGAGGCTAAGCTCACCCTTTAAAGAACCCATTCACGTTGCCCATGGGTCCTGTCTATAGAAAGGGTATAGCAGAAGGGACTTATCCTATGTGGTATTGAGCCAAACAGATCCAAGTCCCTCCTTAGGGTACAGGGCATGTTTCATGTTCCTGTTCACCTCATTTGTATGTGACCAGGTTTCTAAATACATCTGGATTTTCCAGAGCTGCATGGATTAGAAATGCATCCAAACACAGGGATGGCTTTGTACCCTAGTAAGGAAATGAAAATATAAGCAATACTATTTATTCAACACATACTATATCATTGAACTTTTGATACTGTATTGCATTTAATCATCACACACAAAAAACCCAGTGCAGATATATGTATTACACAAAGGAGGAAACTGGAACAATTTAAGGACCATTATAGTCAGTGAGCAGAAAGATGAGATTCACAACAGAGATGAGATTCACACCCTCCTCTATGTAATTCCAAAAACGCCTATTTCTTTTAAATCATGCTTATTTTCAGAAGCCTCTGCCACTGAGACCAGTGTCCTTTACTATTAGCCAGCAAGGTCTGTGAATAGTGTGCCTCGGGTGGGTTAATTTTTAACTTTACCCCCTCTAGCTGTGGGCTCTCCCTGTCAGTGGTGTGTTTCCTCATCCCTCCTCAGAAATTCAGAATTACTGGGGTCTCCACATTTCTCCTTCAGGCAAAATGCACTGCAGACACTCATCACTTTATGTGCAGATTATGGACATTAACCAGTCACCTTCCTCCAATAGGAATGCTGCAATGAAATGCCAAAGCCTAGGATGATCTAGAGGCAAGACATTTTGTGTCTTTACAAGACCTACTTTCATGTTTATAGATGATGCCTTTGAGATGTGTGCTCACATGCTAGAAGGTCTAAATGAGCTCCTTGAATCTCTGATATAAGGGTCCTCTCAGCCTTGTGAGCTGCTCCTCAAGACCTAACCACCTTCTAGAAGCTGCCCATCCTTATACTATTAATTTGGGGCTTATTAATTTAACATAAATTTGTTGGATACAACTTTCAAGCATAGCAGACCTTCTTTGTAAACATCCTTTAAACCCATGGGGGATATATAACCATCAGTT
Source organism: Onychomys torridus (assembly GCF_903995425.1). Lineage (NCBI taxonomy): Eukaryota > Metazoa > Chordata > Mammalia > Rodentia > Cricetidae > Onychomys > Onychomys torridus. Next base: position 40,175,280 of record NC_050463.1, read on the forward strand.
ACCTGAAAGACACCTCAGGGAGGGATCTATGTCTGAATAAGTTCTGTAATCCTGAACCCAGATAGGTATTGGGCTTTCATGTAGATGAATGAAGAGGATGCTTATAAGCTGAGACACATTGTGCTGTTTTTTTTAAATCTGCTGATCTATCACTTTATTATGCAGGAAAATTTTTTAATAGTTCGATGCAATCTCATTTGCCTATTTTTGTTTTTGTTTTGTTGTATGCAAATCCATTTAAAAATCAGTGAATTTCTCCACTTCATTTGTGTTCTAATTCATAGTGTCAGGTTGTATTTCTAAGTCTTTAATTTGTTTTGAGTTGCTTTTTTAAGAGATTGGGTAAGGTCAATTTTCACTCTTCTCTGAATGTATATCCAATCTTTTATAGGACCACTTATTAAATAGAATGTTCTTTCCTCAAAGTCTGCTATTTTTGCCCCTTTGTTAAAATTATGTGACTAAAGGTATGTGAAACATTTTTTCCTAGTCTCTCCTATTATATTGATCGGTGATTCTGTGTGTGTGTGTGTGTGTGTGTGTGTGTGTGTGTGTGTGTGTGTGTATGTGTAAGGACCAGGATGTTTTGATTATCTTTGTAATATATTATTAGCTTTGTAATATATATTTTTATTAAACTTTTTTTTATTATATTTGTGTTTTAATTTTACACATCAACCATTGGTTCCCCTGTCCTCCCCCCTCCCTGCCGCCCCCACCCCCACCTTCCCCCATCCCCTCCCCTCCATTCCCATCTACTCCAGGGCCAAGACTTCCCCTGGGGATTCATTGAAACCTGATGGATTCAGTACAGGCAGGTCCAGTCCCCTCTTTCCAGGCTGAGTAAAGTGTCCCTGTGTAAGCCCAAGGTTCCAAACAGCCAGCTCATGCACTAAGGACAGGTCCAGGTCCCACAGCCTGGATGCCTCCCAAACAGTTCAAGCTATTCAATTGTCTCACTTATCCAGAGGGCCTGATCCAGCTAGGGACTCCATAGCCTTTGGTTCATAATTCATGTGCTTCCATTCATTTGGCTATTTGTCCCTGTGCCTCTCCAATCTTGGTCTCAACAATTCACGCTCTTACAGTCCCTCCTCTTTCTCGACAATTGGACTCCTGGAGCTCCACCTGGGGCCTGGCCGAGGATCTCTGCATCTACTTCCATCAGTTATTGGGCGCTTCCTTAGAAAATTGGGAATCAATCTCCCCCAAGACCCAGCTGTAGTACTCTTGGGCGTATACCCAAGGAATGCTCAATCATACCACAAGGGCATTTGCTCAGCTATGTTCATATCAGCATTGTTTGTAATAGCCAGAACCTGGAAACAACCTAGATGCCCTTCAACTGAAGGATGGATAAAGAAAATATGGTACATATACACAATGGAGTACTACTCCACAGAAAAAAACAATGATATCATGAGGTTCGTAATATATTTTGAAGGCTAGTATTATTTATTTATCAAAGTCATTTTGATTACCTGTTCATTATCCAAAATACACAAAGTGCTCAAATTACTCAATGGCATGAAATTGAATATTCCTATTAAAGATAACAAAGGACCAGAATAGCCATTTCTTTAAATACAGGATACAAATTTAGCCAACGTGACTAATAGGCACATATTAAAAATGCCACGTCTATAATCATCAGAAAGATGCAACTGAAACCACTGAAACATTCCCCTATGCTGGATAGTTTGGCTATCAAAATAATGAAAGCTAGCAAGTTTTGACAAGGATAACAAGAAAAAGTACCCTTTTGATACTATTATAGAGTAGAGTTAATTTGGAAAGCAATATGATGGTTCCTTAAGCTATTTTAAGTAGGGCCATGGCATAATCCAGCAATCTCATCACTGGGTACATATTCAAAGAAATTATAATAAATATGCCAAAAGGAGGTCTATATTTCTCTGCATAAACTAGCACTACTCATGAATAACCTAAGTATATAAGAATGGATGTGTATATTTAAAAGGTGATATATGTAACTAGTGGTATATTACTATAAAAGCAAGCAAGAAAGAAAAAGTAGCAGATAGGAAATCCCATCATGTATGACAACCTGGATGAACCAGTGGACATCATGTTAAATAAAATGAGCCAATTATAAAGAATTAGTACCAAGTGGTTTTCCTTATACGTAGATCTAAAGTAGATGGGCTCCTGGAAATAGCAAGTAAAGTGATAAAAATCACTATTTTGAGAGTGATGTGTAGTAGATAGAAAAGGGAGGTGATCAATGGGTACAGAGCTGTAGTTGGATATCAGGAATCATCCTGGTGTTTTATGGCAGTGAGTTATTAACAATGGGTCAGAGATTTCTCAACAGCCAGAAGAGTCTTTAAATGTTCTGACCACATGGAAATAATATATGTCTGAGGCGAAATATATGCTATTCACGGTGATTAGGTCAGGCATATGAGTACTTCAAAATGTTACTTTGTACCTCATAAATATATTCCACCATTGTTTGCAAATCACAAATAAAAAAAAGAGCTAAATTTTCAGAAGAGAAATTAAATGCAGAGAAGAGAATGGAGAATATTAGCTATTTTTCCATCTAACTGTGAAAACATGAAATCAGCAGGTGTTCTATAAGCCTGTGTGTGGAATACTAGGAGCCAGTACATATTTTATTACTTTATTTCATATTTTCATAGCACCAAATCTTTGGTTGTGATAAGTGAGATACAGAAATGGACAGACTCAGTCATGTCCTCAAGGAGATCATGGCCTGGCAAAAAGAAGCTTGAATTTTTATGAAGGAAGCAACGTGGAAAGAAATAGAAGCTTAGTTTACTTGTGATATATGTACAAGAAAACATGAATGTATGGCCTTTGGCTAGAACCTTGCCAGGTGGAGTAAGAAGCAGAATTTTGGATTCATTCAGGCAGCAAGAATAGAATAAGAAATCAGATGTGAAAAAATGCAAGTGTTAAGTGTAGTTTAGACAAAAATAGTTAACAAGGTTTAAAAAAATGTGCCTGAACAGTCAACATCAACCTCACAATGTCAGTGAGTTTGAAGTTTTGTCATATGTGAGTACTTTCATGTCCAAGCATGGAAAACAGTTATAATTTACATGTAGAATGCTTCTGTGGGCAGTCTCTGTTCTCAGTGTTCTATGTGAACGGTCTTGATAAATCTTTGCCACCATTGTGTGGTAGACTCTTGACTTATTCCCACAGAATATGCAAGCAAAGCCATATGATGTGTCCATGGTAGAGCTGGGATCCTCCCAAAGCAAATTCTCAACATGTGTGCCTTCTGTATCTCAGATATTATGGGATAGCTTCTCTGGTCGCTGGGGTTGTGCACATGAAGCTCATAAATATCTAGGGCAAAGGGCAATATTAGACCCAAGGTTTATTCTTAGACTGACAAGAATTCCATTTCAAGCCTGCAATGCCAGAACAACAAATACTATTTTGCTGACCTGGAGGCCTCATCTAATGGGTCCGGTTATGCTCAACTTTTAAGAAACATTGACTGTAGTGGAAACAGAGACTGTATGGAAAAATGACCTCACTGGATAGTGAAGGATTGAAGCTGCAATCCTGGCTTGGATTTTGGCCTCACTCCACCCTTTCTTTCTCCCTGGCTGCTCCTGTGGCCCATGTGGCCCAATCCCAAGGCTCATATAAAGAGTAGCCTTCTGTGCACTGGGTGGTAGCTGCTGGCAGATGGCTGATGCATCAATTCTGCTCCAAGGAGGAGGAACTCACCAATTTCAGTAGCAATCTACAAAATCATCCAAAAATGTCTAAGGTATATTTATATAATGGCCATATTTCCCCTGTCATGAACATAACTGAAAGAAAATGGTGTGACTCATTGAAAAATTTCACTGAAAGGACCAAATAATCACCAGGGTGTGGCTTTCTACATCAGTACAGTAATATATTATTTTTTGTTCCAGAAAACTCATCAGTCTTCTGTACCAGCTTTGTGAGGCTAGCAAGCATCATTTTATTTATTGCACATGAGAAAACTGAAGTCAGAAAGTTCACGGGAGAAAGAGCCAAGATTGTCAACTAGGTTCTTTTGACCTTGGTTCTGTACTTCTGTTCTCTGTAATTTTGCTTTAATAGGTCTTCTGAATTCAAGTCCATCGCTCTGTCTCTTAGTCTGACTTTTACTATTGAGCTTATTATAAGCAAGCATACCATTTAGCTTGTATGTCCAGTCTGATATTTTGTCATTATTGGTTATTCATGGTCAGTGGCCACACCACAGTGGTTACAAAGTATTTTGGTTTTTGATTCTATTTTCTTACAAAAAAATTCTATTATTTTACTGCTCTGCTTCAAACACATTTGTATCAACTTATATATGATATCTATTGTTTTTTAAAAAAGCAATAAAATCTAGCAGGAGAAATGCAAGAACTAGGAGATCAATTTGAGTAGGAAAGAATCCAACATAAACTATATAAATCTTAAGTCTGAGGCATTTTCTAGAGATGAATGAGTTATTTAGTTCTACACCTGCTAGGAACCAACAAGGAAGAAAAGCTGGTGGAGTATAGACTGCACTGTGCCTTCATGAAAAACACAAACCAAAAGCATAGTAGATACAAAATAACTTTCCAAGTTCTTTCAAACAGAAACACTGTAATTCATCTGCCATGTTCTTTAATCTTTATAAAACAGTTTAACAATGAGTTCAAAGACTTGTTTTCACGGGTTGCTTAAACCAAGGTACCCTACATCCAGTACTTGCTTCTCCAGGGCACTTAGTATTTTGGTGACATTTTGAAGGTATTCACCTACTCTCCCTAGGTAGATAGAAATTTCCATGACATGTTACTTGAATCATCCCCCTCCCCCGAAAATTGACAAAAACCATCATTTAAAAATGAGAAATTTGAAAGAACTGGGGGTGTGGGGAGAAACATATCCCCTCTTATGGCATATTTCTTAACTGATTGGGTTTTTTTTTTATTGTACCCTGAAACATGGAACACCCAGTTTCCCTGTATCCTCTGATTTGACAGGTAGTGAATCCTATCTGTGTGCTTGGAATTCTCTGGACCACCTGCAGTGCAATGCTCATGTCCCATTCATTTTATCACTCACAAATCCACTCTTTAGTCAGACATGTAGAAGATCATGCTGTACTTGACTCTGAAGATAGATAGGTGGTAGATTACTGTGATCAATTCATGTCATGGGTGGAGCAAATACCACTAGGATAAATGGATGGATGGATGGATGGATGGATGGATGGATGGATGGATGGATGGATGGATGGATGGATGGATAGGTAGATGATAGGTAGATAGGTAGATAGACAAACTCTATTATGAGTTTTTGTTTTGTTTTGTTTTGTTTTTAATTCTGGGGCATGGGAAGATCACATTTTCACAGAAATGGAATGCCTTAGATTTTGTCAAGTGTGAGGTTAAAGCTTTTCCCCCTTTTTTCCTTTCTTTCTTTCTTTCTTTCTTTCTGTCTTTCTTTCTTTCTCTTCCTTCCTTCATTCCTTCGTTACTTCGTTCCTTCCTTCCTTCCTTTCTTTCCTTCTTTTTTAACGCTATGAGTTGTCCTTAAATTGGAGAAAAGAATGAAGTCTTTGCAGATATTAATAAATGAATGTACTCCTGAGGCTGAGTTTAAGAAGGTAAATATTTGGTGAAACTTAATAACTTCTAAAGATTTTACGCTACATTTTCCACATTTTCAATTTCTTCAAGACCAATGGTGGGGGGGTTGGTATGATTACAAGTGCACATAACAATGCAAATTTAATAGATTTGAGAATTTATTCCCAGTAAATGAATACATCATAAATTTGACATAGCAAAATGATACAAATAATTGTCTACATATACAAATTTGATTTTCCTTAAATTTTTTTGAGTACCCATTTTTTTCTTTTTTCTTTGAAACACCTTTTTTGTTTCAGGTAGAAATATTGAGGTTTTTAAGAATTCCCCAGTCAGAGATCTAAACTTACACCTCTTATTTGCTAATATTGGGTCACCCCAGCCTATGAGTAGACTTAATATTGGATTTCCTTTGGCCATCCGAGTTTGCCCAATTCCTGCCCTGCTGTGAGCTAAAGCTCCTCAGCCCCCTCCTCTGCTGTAATAGTCATTTTCCCTCATTCTTTTTAGAGGATCACTCCCTCATACTGTGTTAAATGATTTTACACTGCACAGAATGTGCTGAAGCATTTACATTTTGGCTGATGGCAAACCACACAGGAATGGAGTTTCACTCTTAAAGACGAGTTTGTGCCTGCTCTGGGTCTCTGTTGCTCCATGTCAGCAGTCTTCGCCAACTCAACATTCTCCAAGAAAGTGTAAATCCTACTGCAGGAAGCGAGGTGTAGAATATGTACCTTGGCTCATGACATCACCTTCGGGTTAAGGCTGCAAATCGTGTGAGCTTATGCATATAGATACTGGCTTCGAAGGTGCCAGAGTTTATAGCTATATATTTTGAGCTTGAACATTCATCATATGAGGAATGGAGAATAACCCTTCTGCCGCTCGGACAACTATGCCGTCACCCCAAGGGAGTGTGCTGGCCCAGAATTCCAATGTATAGGAGGTTTGACACCTGACACTGCTACTGATTTGGGCCAAGTACTTGTGATTTGGGGTTGTGATAGATTCCATCTACAGAAGTCTGATAAACCAGTTGATGACCGCATTGCTTCTGAAGAAGGTGCAACTTTCCTTAAGGGGCTTGAGGATCTCCAAGGTCATTAAGCAGATGCAAGTCTGAAACTCTATCAGATACTCTGCACAGCCTGTTACCAAGTTCCTGAGAAGAGACTGTTAGTAAAATCCCTTTAGTGCTGTGGTTATTGAGCTGGAGTGGCAGTGTCCTCCAGCAGATGATCTAGTGCAGTCTAGGGACATTTTCGGCTGTGAAGGCTATAAAACATGAGTGTTAGTAAGCAGCACAGTGTAGTAGAAGTAAGACACTGGTAAGCACCATGCAATGGGCAAGATGGCCCTCTACAACAAGGAATTACACACCCTAACCTGTCTGTAGTCATGATGTGCTCTTCATGTCAATGAGGAAGTTAGAAGGCTCATTTGAGAGGATAGAGGGAGAGATTATCAAGATTCCCACCCTTCTTATGGGACATCAAGCCAGAAACACAAGAAAGGTTCCCAAGGAAAGAGTCACCCTTTCCCAATTTCATCAGGGTCTGCTCTAAACCAGTTTTGGAAAAGCATAGTTTTCAGGATTTTTGTTGTTGTTGTTGTTGTTAAACCTAGAAAGAATAAAAGAAACAGCATGCCCCTGGACTCTCCTCAGAGACAGTAGGGTCCAGCATGAAAAGAGGTTTCACTAGACAGAATGTAGAGCACAAGATGCACGTGAACACCCTGTGGTAACTCCTGTGGAGTTCTGGAAAATTCCATGGAGAAATCTGGACATAATAAAGTGTTTCTCTGAAGTAGTTGGGTTTTCTTTCTTTGTAGCAAATACAAATTATCGGCATTATTCACTCAGTTGCACATGAAATTCCAGACTTTCAGAGAGCATTTGGCTTTTTTTCCCTGGTTTGTGGATAACAGGTGCAGAAGTCTCAGATACCCACAGACTGTCTTAAGAGGAACAGTGTGTAAGGAACGAAGAACAACTATTTGCCCTAGGCAAATTCTCCCAGAGTCATGCAATTCAGTTTTTTTTTTTTTCCAACACATTTTGATGTAGCTATTGTTTGCTAGACTAAGAAAGATTTTAGAGAAAGCTGTAGAAAATAAGGCTGCCGGACAGGTAGAGGTGTTGAAAGGCAGTCTCATTATTTTGAAAACTTGCTTTCCTCATCTATCAACAACACATGCCCCCTTCCACACTTACTCTATTGATACTTAAACTGGTCTATAGCCCTGTTGTCCTTGCATATTCTACCACGGAGGCATCCATAGCAACCCACTAATCTCTCCCTAACCCACAGGAAGCCAGACTCTTCTTGTTCCCCTCACTCATTTGCTCATAAAGAACTGCCCAGACCTTCTCTGGCACTTTCTTTGCTCAGATGTCAGCTGCATGAAGTCACATGGTAACCACAGAGAGACTTTATGCTGTGCGCCACCGCTTAGTGTTAACAAAGCACTAACGGTGCCTGGCGTGAATAAGGCTAGTCATCATGGCCAAACTTTGGAGAGGTGCAAAGGGCCAAATGTCAGACTGCCAGTTAAGCAGCAAGGTGGAAAATTCTTGCCTTCCTTTTGGCTCAGATGAACTGGTTGGTGAAAAAAAAATTAAAATTAAACAGGCAACAAGAAAGATTTTATTTTTAGAGTGTTTCATGTGAAGTTGCACTAGCATCACCACCCCATGGATAGCCAAATGTCAAAAATGTCACATCTTCATGCACACAGGTACATTTGCATAAAAGGAGTCCATGGTGTCCATTGTGTTGCTGAGCATCCTAGCTGGTCAAATTGGTCCAAGAGAAGCAATGTTCAACCCAAGGTCAATGTTCAACCTCTGCCCCCAAAGGTCCTGTTGAAATAATTATCTTTAAGGATTTATAGTGAGTTATAGAACATTATCAGTAGAAGTGTCATTCATTCCCCCAGTAAAAGCATCAATCATCCATTCACACAGTGTTTCAAGTATCACAAAAATATGCACATGCATTGCCTGGTTTAATCTTTTCAACCATCGCTCCCTGTTTTATTTATAACCTACTATGTGTCAGTCTATGGGGCTCAGAAGATTGACTGAAAAGTGAAAGGTTGGAACTTGACCAGATAATATAGCTTCCAACATGCTGCCAACTGGACTGACACCCAGATCCTCTGACCTACAGAGGTAGACTGTGTATGAGCAGTATTACATTTCCCTCTCTTCCATATGGATACAATTTAGCCTGTGTATATTTGATGAGTTGTCCTTTTCTTTTGATAACAATGACATTCATATTCACCTCACTGAAGGATTTCTACACTGAGAGGTTGCCCCGGCTCACACAGAGGCCTGTCTGGGTTCTATCTATGGTTAGAAAGGACCTCAGGGCAGCTTTTACTGTCCTCAGATTTTCTCAGCCATTATTTTCCTCAGAGCTTCTGCCTGAGGTTCTCAACATTTCAAATAATTGTGTAAGGAATTGGAGTGGGCTATTTTATTGTATTTTACAGATGGCCAAATTGTGTCACAGGGACATAAAGTAACTCATCTAAAACCGCATTCAACATTCCATGGCTCCAGAGGCAGATTTCTGGGCATATTTTTTTTACATGTAAGTTCTGTAAGTCTCTCTCTCTCTCTCTCTCTCTCTCTCTCTCTCTCTCTCTCTCTCTCTCTCTCTCTCTTCCTGTCTGCCTCTTTTCCCTTCTGCCTCTTTCCCTCTCTGTTTCCCAGCTTCCACTCCCTTGTCCTTTTTCTTCCTCTCCCCTGTCCCTCTTCCCCTCACTCCATTCTTCCTCTCTCCTTTCCCCCCTCTCTTTCCATTTTCCTCTCTCTTACTCTTCCTTTCTTCTTTCTCATGATCAGATTCTTCCTTCTTTTGAGAAAATGGAATTTAGGAAGGAAACTGCAAACATTTTACATACTGAACCTCATGGCTTGGAGAATAAGAATGACTTGCTGCTCTTTCCCAGGACATTGTACATATCTCTGTGTGCTGCTTACCATATCATCCTGGGATCATGTGTTTGCTCATGCCTGCTTCCTCCTCTGGGATGAAACTGGAACTAATCCATACTCTTTAGAGGATTTGTCTTCTCTCTTCTCTTTAGTACAGATGAGCAGACTTAGATGAAGAGTCACTGTCTAAAACACTACGAGATAAATGTTGACCTGTTGTTTGTTATCTGTTTGCTTTTTGAAATGTGTCTCACTCTATAGCCCAGGCTAGCCTAGAACTCACTACATATCAAAGTCACTTAAACTCATGACTATCCTCTATTTCAGGCCCCAAATACTGGGGTTATAGGCTTGAGCCATGACATTGCCTTCATATCCATTTTTTAAACTAGAAAATCTTCTAAGCATTCAGCTACAGGTAGTCAAGAAATGTTCTAGACTAGAGTGATAGGTAGGCCCTTTTCACACTGGGGAACATTAAATACCTCTCATGTGTTAATTTGTAGGACATTCTGGCATTATTCATTTGCTGATCAATCAGAGGCAGACATGGTTTACATAAGTGGACTCCTGTTTGTTGAGTGTTTGCAACACTGCATGAATCCTCTATAAAACAGAACAACTGGGGGCTGGGGAGATGGCTTAGTCAATAAAGTGCTGGCTGTGCAATCATGAGGACCTGATCTCAATCCATACAATTCACATTAAAAAAATCTGGGCATTATGGGGAGTGTTTATAGTGCTAGTGATGAAGAGGTGGAGATAAGCAGGTCCCCAGGGTTCACTGGCTAGTATGCTTCAAAACCAAGTAGATGGCTCCTGAGGAACACTTAAGGTTGGCCCCTTGCTTCTGTAAGCACTTTCAAACACATGTGTACACACCTGCATACAGGAACACACACAAACCAAAGCAAAACAAAACAACAACAAACAGAACAACTACAGAGGAAACTCTTCAAGTAGAATAAAGTTATAACAATAATCAGTGTTTGATTCTCTGATTTTACACACACAGGATTATGCTATGAGAGCTTGGTCCTTTCATTAATAATAATCTCAAGATTATTTATTAATCTTGGGGCCACATTGTTAGAAAGTATTTTTCATCTGAGAGCCCAATTTCTAAGAAATCTACTCAAATTAATATATTCACACCTGAAAGGAAAATAAAATATAGAATAGATTAATTCCCTTCATTAAAAAAAAAAACATCCTTTTCTTTCTTATTGAACTGTTAAAATCTTACCATTCATTGAAAAAACCCAATCAAGTCTTATGTCTTGAGCATCTTATCAATGACATCCTGCCCCCCTCAAAAAATATTCCCATAAAATATAATCTTTGACAGTAAGTGACAACACCAGAGGCCCTCAACAAGGTAGAGTTAAAGAAAACAGAGTAGTCGAAAAGGTCAGTCTTAACTCAAAGAACACGTTGAAGTATTGGAATGCTGTCTTACAAAGTTCTTTTTTGGGCTGGTCATTTTTTTAAATCTATTTCACACATTTGAGAACCACCAATGGGACAAGTTCTATGTCATACTCTGGGTTTTAATCTCAGGCATCCTTCCACAAAAAAAGCCAAGGTGAGGAAATTGGTGTCCAATGTAGAGGTCCTTGTCTAATAAAGGATAGAGTCTCTGACTGCTGGCTGTGGCCATGTGTTTTACTAGCCACTGTGGAAGAAGTCTTGGGAACTCAACGCTATGGATCCCTGGGATGATTCTCATGAAGGTGCTTTTCACTTGTGCTTCTTGTCGGTTTGAGACTCTTTTTGGGGCTGACAATGTATTCTTCTATCTCCAACTGTGTGCCACTTCAGAGTAAGACAGCTTGTGTGGTAATCACATTGCCTTTATTGTTATGGTAAGACTCTGTATTCTATCTCCATGTATAATTATCCCACAGCAACTTACCTTCATTCTTTCCAAGTGCCTAAGAGAAGAACATGAGGTACACACCATACATGTATTGACCTTAGAAACAGACAGGGGTCTTTGGTCATGGCTTCTTCTGCTATGTGACTTTTTGATGCTACATCCTTCCTTTACCTCTGTCTCCTGATTGCAAGAGCTTTTCTATCTCATAAAGGCAATGTATTAAGAAATACAGACTGTATTTTTCTACCTCAACAGTTAGGTACTTCCACTGAGCTCTGTAGGAACACTCTCCTGGAAAGACTTTACATGGGTTTTCCACAGCCTGCTATCCTCCTCAGCCCACAGGAAACTGGTCTTTTTTTCTTCCTGGTTGCATTTGCCACTTACCCTATTGCAAACAGGAATTAAGACTTTAGACAGCTGCTTACTACATAAAAATTTCAAGTTAAATATTCCCATTACATTTTCTTAGGGAAAAAGTTCACTGGGCCAGATTAGCCAAGCTAATATAAATATGAAGTAATGCCAGTGGCCGCCTGCAGAAGGTGTTTTCAACTTTCCATTTGACTTAAGCGTTCAGTGTGCTGAGGTGTCTGTGACACTCAGCTCTGTGGCACATTTGTGAGTGGGATGATGTTGTAATGGTCCCATAATGGCGAATATTATGTTAATGGAGATTGATGCCAATGTGCGGTAATATGTATTTAGACAGGTGGAGGCATTCCCAACTGGCAATGTAACACATGTGCTTTAAGAATTCACACATATAAGTGGAAAGCAGAGGCCACTAATCTTACTCTGGACTCTGCCTTTGACCTTGCATGAGCATTCACCATTATTCTCTCATGGAGTCTATTTTCAGTCTTATGAAGCAATATTACAGAAATATCCCAGTTGGGGGATTCTATTGAAAGAGTGCTTGGTTACCTCCATAAGCAATCTTGTCCCTGCTGTACCAGTGAGAAAATCATGCCTGGAAAGTCAGGATTGTAGCATGAAGGGTCCAGATCTGGGTAAGACCACTGAAGTCCTTTCTCCCTCAACGTCCTGCATAACACTTTTGAACATTATGGAAGCTAGCCAGTATGGAGAGAGTTTTATCAGCAGATCAAGATTGGTTCCTTTATGTCCTGTAAGTAAGGGGTGTGGTGTCTCCAGCAATGGGATCTTTTTGTTCAGCTGTGATGTGCAACCAAGAGCAGTGACAGTGCCTTACCTTGTATGGTTGCCTTTAAGGGCTCCTTTACCATAACCTTAAGAGGAGGTAACACATGACTAGCACTGTGAGTGTCCTGTAATAAGCCATATCTTCTGGGAGCAGTGCTTTTTGTCCACATGAGATACTGTTCTTCAAAGTCTCCTTCAATGCTTTAATTGGCTTATAAACCAGTAAGTCTTCTTATGTCTTTAGCTTTGGTTAACGTGTCTCCTACTCCTCACCTTCCCCACTCCCTACCTCCTTCCCCACTAAACCTCTAGGTTCCAATTTTCCCCTGCCCCATTGTACTTCCATGCCATGTGTGCTCTTCCGTGCTCTTTTATTACATTTTTTTTTGGTTGGGATTGTAAGAACATAAGCTACTTAGGTTCTTCTTGCATACTTCTTTCTGACTAACCATCCCCTATCTTCCCATTTTCTTCACTATCTACATGGATCTTTTGGCCCCCAGTAATGTCCATGTCCACTTTGATCCCAATGACAATCTAGGATCCCCATTTCCTGTGTTCATCCTCATATCCACTGGTCTATTGCTAGTTTCCATGGACTCCAGGCTAAACATTCAAAACGTAAGATTTGAAACTAGCAACTTTACTTGAGAAAGGATGGGTGGTGTTTGTCTTTTGGAGACTAGATGACCTCACTAAGTATAAAAGAAGCCTGCTCCATAGGAGGAAATTAATGTCTGGTACTAGAAATACAGTCAAACTTCATGGCTAGAGAAGCCATAGGCCCTAGGGGAGAATCTATTGATGGTGTTTTACTAAATGGTCATGTTTCCAAACTCCTAAATACTAATTTTATTTCCATAGATTATGCTTCTCTTTGTCAGAGAAGTTTCTCATTTTATATAATAATGCAGGGATTCATTGGTGGTTTAAAGTTATGACAATAAGTAACTATGAATGCTCACCCATAGATGGAACCTCTATTTCAACACCTCCCCACTCCTGCCATGTGTGTGTGTGTGTGTGCGCGCACGCGCACACACACACACACATACACACACACACACGGCTAATTGAACATTGTAGAAAAGGGAACAGAATGTAAGAGCTGGAGGATATAAAATGCTGTCTGCCTGGCACAACATAGTTGTTACATACTAATAGCTGTAGTTACCCAAATGAGATTGTCTTAAGACCAAGAGATTTCCAAATTCTACTATAGACAGGGCAAGGCTTGTGATCTATCATCCCCATCTGAGCAGCTGTGATCACACCCCCCCCCCCCGCCCCAGCTGAGGAACTATGATGCCCTGCCCTCCAGCTGAAGAGCTAACGGCGGCAGCCAGTTTATGGCTACAGAGGTAGAGTCACTTGTCTTTGGGGATTATTAGTGGGTTGCTCATGCTCCATTGGATGACCCCAAGCACATGGGGATATGGGCAGCACTAATTAGATTTGGTGGTTCATTTCTTTAAAAAAAAATCACAAAGTTGGGAGGGAGGAAGAGCTAGAAGGAGTGAATGGGAGATGGCTATGACCAAGATATACTGTATACATATATGAAATTAAAAAAATCAGTAAGTGGAACTTTTATTCAGGCTCTCCATAGGATTGGGTGGTACAGGATATATTTATCACCTTGAAGGAGAGACAGGTTGTCACATCTTTCTGAATGTGGTCCCCAGGCATGTGATCCCTAGTGAAAACTTGTTAAATGACAATCACCAGAATAATTTAGGAGGTTCCCCTTGCTTTCCTTCTTCACTCATATACACAGAACAAGCATGATCAAGAGTCCAGGCATCATAGGCTATTCTCTACTAGTAGCCTTTGCTGAGCAGTGGGATAAAAAACACTTCATTCACTGTCAAACTTAGGAGTCTTGACATTGCTTCCTCTTGAGTTGTCCAAATAGAACAATTCTGAGAACATACAAAGCTACAGCAAAACACCACAAAATGATGGGATTGTGTAAAAGAATGACTTAAGTAGAGTTCTACAGAGCATCTCTGAGTCAAAGGCATGTTTATGTAACCTTTCCCTGGTCAGCAGCACTATGCACTCCTTCCTGCAGAGATACCACAGAACACTTACCTTTTTTGTTACTGTCCCACCCACAATTCCTATCTCAGCCATCTTTGGCATATCTGACAGTTTTATAGACCAGGTACCTCTTAGCAAAAACTTTCTCATAATTTTATGGGGTTGTGAGTTTAAATAATAGGGAACAGAGTACAATAAAAATCCAACGTGGAAGCAGAAATAACACCCCTCTCTTGGTATGCATGATAGTGCCAGTCTCTGAAGGATCCTTTTCCTATGTAAGGGCTGCCACGGGAGCCAGTCATCTTGGCAAGGATTTCTTCTCCCTGTGTGGCATGCCTTTATTCCTGCCAATCCTGACTGTCTTCTAAAGCCTTACATGTGAGCACCATTTCTACTGTTTCTAGGATCTACAGGCAATGTAGATATTTAGCATCATTGGGATGATGGATGTTTGTCTCCTAAACTCTTCCATTTACAACATATAATTTGGTGTGACTTGGTTTAGCCCAGGCCTCTACCATCTTTATGGAAATTCACTGAATGGGGATTTCATGATCTGGATTTCATAATCTACAAGAGGACATGGAATTCTGAGATGATGAATTGTACAGGTGTTTGAAGATGGTTTGATCAGGCACCAGAAAGAAAGAATTAATTCCTGATAAAAGACCATTGGCTTTCCATCGGACTTTATTGGAGGTCCATGCCAGTTATGTAAGAGTGTTCAGAAAGGACACAGAGTAGGATTGAACCAAAAAAGTTTTAGCTATATAAACTAAAGAATGTCCATCAATGAGAATATGTTATTTTAGGAGTCATGTGAGTGGAAGAGATCACTTTAAAACCAGATGGATTCAGAGCTATGTGACCAGCTAGCAAAGATATAAAGAAAAATTCCACTTTTGACCTTGTGGGTGTTGGAGTAGAGATGAGTCAAACATTTTAGAAAGTTACTTGCAAGGATGAAATATTTGCACTCCAGAGATATGTGGCTGGAGAAAAATAGTCTCACTCAGGATCTCTCTCTCTCTCTCTCTCTCTCTCTCACATACACACACACACACACACACACACACACACACACACACACACACACACACTTGTCCTAGGTAGTCTACTCTATAGTATTTAATGTCATGGCAATCAGATCTCTACCCTGGAATTATTGGGCAATACTACTTAAGAGAATCTGGCTTATTGATAAGTAGAAAAATGACTTATTGCTTATTAGAAAACTAATAACCTAGAGAGGTTGAGAGACAGTTCTGTGAAGAGGGATAGGCAGGTAAAGGTATGAGAAAAGATAGCCATGAGACACATCTTACCTTTTGGCCTTAAACACTCTGCAGTAGGCCCCAAGAATCTAGTTCTGGAGCCCATCCAAGAAGAAAGCCTTCCCAAAGTGTGCACAAAAGATTCTTAAGTAAGCTCATAAATGTGACACCAAGCAAATACTGGCCCAAGTTCATCCCTGTCATAAAAAGAGTTGCTGGGACCATTGAGCAAAATGACTTGAGTTGGAAAAAGCTTCTCCTAATTGGGGATCAGGTAAGTGACAGATTTCAAGTTTTATTTAATTTGGTCCTGGACCAGTTATTTCTGGTCTCTGGAGTCTTGTCATGAAGAAAACCAATATAAAGTAGAAGACCAAAGAAAGCATGTGAGCTTTTTACTGTAGAAATATGAGAGTAGCCTCTTGGAGCCATATCACTTCTGTAGATGTTGGGCACAGGGCACATGTTCCCAGTCATAGCAATTTGGGGAATTATTTCTTCTGTATCCTCTTAATTATTTCAAAATCTATTGCTTGGTCTCTAGTTGGAATACTCACTACTAGAGGAAGTTTACTTGCAATATCCCTGGGACTAAAAATGTTCATTGTAGGAACCTATATACTAGTGTTTTAGGGCACCCTTATCAACAATCACATAGACACATGCTTTAAATAACACGTGCTTATCACCTAATAGCTACAAAAAAGGATAGAACTGAAGTTGAGGTATCAGTAGGTTTGGCTCATTCTCTTTTCCATGCCTCACACCTAACATTTGTTGGTTCGGTGCCCATCATGGTTCTCCGCTAGCTTAAGGGAGCCTTATCCTCATCTCTGCCTTCATCTTCCCATGACCTTCTTTCAGTGTCCATCAGACTATCACACATCAGTTCCTCAAACAAAGGCAGGAAGGGGACACTATGAATCATAATGTCTTTTGAAACTCAAGGAAAAACGCCTCATTGAAGACCGCAATCACAGGATATCAGAAATACCACTGTGTATTTCTGCATGTTGGTAATCTACCTCTATTTCATAGATAAATGACAAGAAAACTTAGGGGCCTTTCCTGAGCTGCTGCTGATAAGAACTTCATAATTCACCATGGTTCATTTTCCTTGGGATTAAATAGTCCCAGAGCTGAATGCACTGCTCAGCCTTGGATTCTCTTTTGTTTCTTCTTTTTTTGAGTCTCTGTTTCCTATTCCCATTTCTCTGCTTTTTCTACATGGTCCTCATGTGACCCTGCCAAGCTGTCATGCAGCTTTTCTGGAGAGAGGTGGGGTCCTACACCATGGGAGTAAGAAGAGTAGTCTCCATTGTCGCTGTGGCCTCTTCTGCCCAAAGGCTGGAGCCTGTCCACCAAAACTTCCTCAGTGAAGCTGGCCACAAACATTTTGTGGATTATTTCTTTCATTTTACCTCCAAGAACTCCTCTTTCTCCTTGACAGGACTTTTGAAAGCAGTGGTTAACCCTGCTTAAAGCACAGAACCGTTCATTCTCTCTTATTTGAAAGAGAATTTGGCCTTAACAATCCAATTTGAGCAAGTAACATAGTATGGTCTTTGTTTACCAAACAATAAAGAAGGGGCCAAAGTCCTGTTTGTGCTTTAATAGTCTTTGGGAAAGAGAGTTGTCATTTCTCTGAAATAGGAGAACTATAAAACAAGGGGAAACAAATACATACCAATGAACACACACACATAAACACACACACACACACACACACACACACACACTGCTACAATCACCACCACCATCACCAACATATTAATTCATACTCTCAGGATGATTTTTGGCCCTTTCACAACACGTTAAGCCATTAAGGAAGTGTGTGTGTGTGTGTGTGTGTGTGTGTGTGTGTGTGTGCACATAACACATATATTCAACTTCAACTAAGGTCCTTTATTTATAAATACCTCATTAGTAGTTTAAACTTGGAATTTGCCTCAAGAATTTTACTTGGCATTTGACGTTTTTTGAACCATAACAGGAGTTGTGAGTTTTAGTCACAGTTTTACAGAAAACAATGGAACAGAGAGGCTCAGCAAATGGAATTAGGCATATCAAATTCTATGTGTTTGCTATTCATTGTCAACTAATTCCTCCATTGGATTTTAGAGATCAAAACTGATGCTTAGATGTGCCTATATCCTCTTCAATTTATCTATTCAAACTTAATATTTTTTCCCCAGTTCTGGAAAGCCCTTTCTGGTCTTCTCTCTAAATTATTTACTTTCTTAGTATTCGTGAAAGCCTCCTTCTTGGGAATCCTTGACTTATTTGATTACACTTTTTTATAACTTCAAGAAAAATACCTGTGAAGCTTGAAGGTCTGTGGAATAGTAAGAGACAAGGAAGGACAGGGGCCTTTCAAGGAAAACAGCTATGAACCATCAACAGTGCACGCCACTCTGCCATTTGGCACCTGAGGGAAGCTTTGCCATAGCTCATTTCTCCCCTACACGGTCTTCCCATAGGTAAGTGCGGATAGTTTTGCTTACCCTCATTCAAGGGGAACTGGTAATGTCAACCTTTAATCTTTCTACTTTCTAGAGAACATACCAGAAGAGAGAGAAAGCCAGGAATTGAATAATTGGGAGAAGGCTCAAGTTACCATCATTTTAATACCTGTTGCATTTTAAATTAAAATATAATTGTATCACTTTACTGGCCACCATTCCACCCTACAGCGCTGCCCAAGCCCCTTCCCTCCAACTCCTTCCATGTGCCCCCACTTCCAAATTGATGGCCTTTTCCTCTCTGATCACTGTTGTTGTAATGTGTATGTGTATATGTATGTATATGCACAAATATATAAATACAACTTGCTGAGTCTGTTTTTGCTATTTGTGTGTAGTGGTTTCAGGGATAACCAGTTTGGGGCTCATCCCTGGGAGGGCTTAGCAATCCCTCTCTCAGTACTTGTCTGTAGTTCCTTATCCAGTGCTGTGACTCCACGAGATTTTTCTTCTTCTGCATTAGTATGTTTCTTGCTATTGCCATTGTTTGGGTCTTGTTTATGGAGCCATTTTTAGGAAGGACTGTTTCACAGAAGACTTCCCTGGGATTCCATCACCTATCCTATATATTCCCTGAGCCACAGATGCAGAAACTGTGGTGTAGATGTATTCATTAGGGCTTGGCTCCTCATGATGCATTGGTCTCTAAATTGTGTCCAGTTGTGGTTTTCTGTTATAATTTCCATTTACCTATGGGTATAAGGATAATATTTAAATGAAGTTAAGAATTTTGCTGGTCTAACAAAGCAGTGGTATATATTCTTTTCTAAGATCTGTGACCTCACTAGCTCTGGGAAGTTAGCTGTGTTTCCAGTGCTAGACATGACTTCCCTCCTGTTGAGTGTGCTTTAAGTCCAATTGAACAGTTGGTGGCTGCTGCCAACATGTAAGGATCACTTACCACACCTTTACTGATATCTTGCCATCCTTGTCATGGCTATGTTTCATAGGAGTTATAGCTGAGTAGGACTATTGGTTGTTTCCCTGTTGTGCTCTTGATGTGTTCCAGGAAGTTAAAAAGAACTGTGCATCTAAGCACTTTGTACCATTTCCAACTGGAATTTGTCTGAAAAAATGCATGGCTATGAAAAAGCAAGACATCAATCACCATGATCTCTTATGTCAACATCTAAAAGAGGCAATGCATGTGGTGATGATGTAGCTAGCTACAGAAGATCTAAGAAGATCATTAATTCCTAATATTTCATAGACAATGGAAATAGAACAGGGAGAACATGAACAAAATTATAGTTATTTGTAGTTGGTCATAGTATAAAAGTTTTTATCAAATATTGTGATTTTCCATAAAATTAAAAACAAAATTGATATTAGCTATGTCTACCATAGAAAATACAGTGTTGGAGACCATTGTGGATCTGGTAACTCTATAACATGAAATAATGTATATGAATATTAAATGATTAAAGATAATGATAGAGTCACATACATGGGAAATCTAATATATTATAGAGAGCATTTCTATGAACAAATAATACATCCATGTTTGTGGATTGACATTAGTTTTTCACGTTGGGTCCAAATTCCTACAAAGGTAGAGGCTGGAGCTGGTGGTAACAATGCAGTTTCTATGGCTCAGAAGATCTGGATCTGGATTAGTCGGCTACCAGCACTGAGATGAAACAACTTTGAACCAGAATCCCAGGTCTTGTTAGAGATGATACCTCTGATGAAACTTTCATTATCTCTCTCAAAGAGAAGAGGCTCCTATAAACAAATCAGCCCCATGTGAAGGGGCTGATGAAAGTTTAAGAATTGGTCTGGCCTGGGTAACAGCTGAGAGTTTGAGAAAATAAGATTTCAGCAGGGAAAAATCTTCCAAAGACAATCCATAATTGAAGGCATGGGCAGGCAGATTTGTGTGGTATTCTGAAACCTGTTTAGGAAGGAGGAGACATCCGGTACTCCTAGACAAGGCTTATCTCACTTTGTTACTGATATCCATGTGTCCCCAGAGCTTGACAAGATCTCAAGTATCTCTTCTCAGCACATGAAATGTAATGGAACGGGGGTGGGGGTGGGCAGTGCACACATTTGGGGCAAAACCTTGGCATGTGCTGCTTGAGAAATTCATGACATGAGAAATAATCTTTGCTGCTAAATACATGAAATGCTTTTCTAATAAAAGTATTCAGGCTGAGACTTGGCCTTTGTTTGTTTGTATGTTTGGAGTAGTTTAACTTTTTCCTCGATTATTCTGTTGAGGATTTCCATCATGACTTGTGTTTCCTGGAGTGTTTTTATTTTATTTCATCAGGATTTTATATTTATTAAAAAAAATCCATGGGTACAATAGGCTTTTGTAGCCTTTGTCACTTTTGTTATAATTTGGTCATATTTGCCTAGTTTTCTAAAAGTTTCTCCACTTTGGGGGTTATTTCCAAAGAGCTAAGTATTATATTATTATTTCTACACTTTGTTTCCCATATATGTGTTTTACGGTTAGTTATTTTCTTTACCCTTCTATTCTTAGCAGAATGATTTCTCATTGTACAACAATCAGCTTCATTTGCTTTCCATAAAGAATCCGTTGGACATTATGTGTTGCTCATTGTTGCAAATGTGTTGACAGTCTTGGGAGAGCTGTTTTCTGAATTTTTTTCTCATCCTTTGTTCTAGTGTTTCTGTGTGGACTCTGTTTGCTTCTTAATGAACCATAAACTCCAGTGGGTGTGGCCTACCGGCCTGGTTCATGGGAAGAACTCTGAAAACATCTTGTCATTGATATTGTATTCTTTTTTCACACTTAATTACATGTATTTGAATTTTCTCTCAACAAGTATCACTTGCACTTTTATTTTCTAAACAATAACCATGAATACCACTGTATTATGTAGAACAGATTATAATAATTATTCTGGTTCTATCTACTGTTCTGTTTCATATGTAAATAAGACACTTAAATCTGTTTTTATTCTTATTTATATTTATTTATGAAGAACGGAATTTCCTCACAAAAGACAGATATTCCATTGTGATTTGCCAGTGATGTGATGTTTTATTACATTATATAAATTTCACAAAATTTTTATTGATTTTTAAAAATGCTTTGCCAGTTTGCTAATGTGTAAACATTGAAATTCTGTACATTCCATCCTCTTCCCCCTGCTTCAGCTCTTTCTGAAATTTTTTCAACAAGTCCCCCTCCTACTTAACTTGGGTTATTTGTGGAGGTGTTGCTTAGTAGTCACAAACTTTCCTTCCATTATTCATGGGTAGTGAAGCCTCATGATCTTCTCTGCTGCCATGGTGACATATCCACAGGTCCAACCTTGTATAGGCTGATGCAGGTCATCTTAGCTACAGTGAGCTCCTCATGAACCAGCCTCTCATGTTCAGAAGATACTGTTTAGTAGCAGCCATCCCCAGTCTCTGACTCTATAACATTGTTTTGGAACCCTTTTCTAATGGTCACTGAGCCTTAGGGGAGAGGAGATACAAACATCCCACTTAGGATCACACAACCCTGAGTCTGCAGTTGTGAGTCTCTGTTGGATACCATGTCCATTTACCAAAATAATAGTTGTTAGTTTTCCCCTAGGGCTTATGACCTTCCCATGCACCAGTTCTTGGCCATATTTTGAGCACCAAGTGTGAATTCTGTTCTGTGAAGTGAGCCTTAAATCCAACCAGAAGTCAGTTGGTTACCCTTACAGCATTCAAGCCATTATTGTATGAATGAGCATATCTTAGCAGAGGGCTTCTTACTGTAACTCACAGTGTTTGCAGCTGGATAATCATTTGACATCATGTAATTTAGATTTTTAAAAAAAACTGTATTTGGATTCAATATAATATTCATTATGAGGATCATCTCTTTCTTGAGATCAGAGAACAGAAAACCTAAAAGAACAAAATATTTTATCATGAATAATGCTTTAGAGGATGTTAAAAAGAGAAAGTCTAGTAAACAGTGAATACACACATTTGAAAATCTCATGTCTAAAATTTGGTAAAAATATGATAGATTATAGAATTAGAAAACAAGTTATTAAGTGAAAGAAAAATGTCAAACTGTATCCAAGTTTTCTTTTTGATTCATGTTTCTTTTTTCTTCTTTATTTTCCTTTTCCTCTTCTTTTTGCTGTTCTTCTTCCTCCTTCTCCTCCTCCATGTCCTCTCACTTCTTCCTCCTTGCCCTCCTTCAGCGTGTTGAATACGTACGGTTTTGGAGGCTTACATTTTTTATCCTCAGTCTTTTCAGAGTTCTTTTTACTATTTCCTGACATTTGACATCACTGTCAAATTACAATGGAATCTCTGTCTTTTTACATTTTTGGCAAATACTATATTTCTTCAATGCTTAAAGAGCACTTGCAGCAACCTTAAAGAAGGAGGCTGCCGCAAAGTAAATCTTCCTTTCCATAGGTTTTCCTTACTGCCCCTTTGAATTTCCTTGACTAAGGCAAGTTATCTTTTGTTACACACTTGATGGTTATTTTACCCACTTTTTGTAGTTTCTACTTAATTTCTCCTTTCTGTTTGAATTAGAAAGAAATACCTGTCCTATAGCATTGCCTTGAGAATTTCCCCTAGTGAAATACAGTTCTGGGATGCATTATATTATCAAATGTCTGCATTAAAACTGCATCAGAAAAACATGGTAAGCAGGTATATATATATAATATTATTAACCTATGTGTTTCGTCCGCATGTGTGTCTTCATCACTGCACGCTTGGTACCTACAGAGGCCAGAAGATGATACTGGGTCCCCTGGAACATTAGTGAGCAGCTGTATGGGTGCTGGCAACTGAAATCAGGTTCTCTGGAAGAGTAGCCACTACTCTTAACTGCTGAGACATCTCTCTAGTCATTTGTTTGTTTGTTTATTATTTTTATGTGTGTGGATGACCTACTTGTGGAGGTCATAGGGCAACTTACAGGAGTCAGGTCTCCTGTCACCATGTGTGAGACATTAGAATCAAATAAAATGTATGTCATCAGACTAGAGGGCAAGTACCTTGGTCTGCTGAGCTATTTCTCTAGCGCACCCACATTTTGAGGTCTAGAGAAACCTCACACTGTGATTTGCATTGGTCAAAACCAGGAAATACATCTCTCTCTTGTAGGTGGAAGTTTCTTTCCTGCCAGCAGCCCCCAAATAAATACACTGAGGTTTATATTAATTATAAATGTTTGGCCAATAGCTCAGGCTTGTTACCTAACTCTTTACTTAATCCCTTTCTAGTAATCTATGTATTGCCACATGGCTACTGGCTTTACCAGTCCCCCAGCATGTCTTGCTCCCTCTGTGTCTCCTGACCACTTCAGACTCTGCCCTTCTACCTCCCAGCTTTCTTTCTGTGTGGGTCTATCTCACTCAGTCTCTTCCTGCCCAGCTATAAGCTAACCAACTTTTTAGTAACAATAAGAGCAATATATATATACAGTGTACAAAGATTCTTCCACAGCACTCTCTCTCTTTTTAAAAAAAAAAAGTAGCTTGGATTTCTCAGCCTTCTTTCTGTATATCTGCCATTGTTCTTATGGTTTACATCTTTTCTTCTTTCTCTCCATGTGATACTGATTTTCATTTTATTGTTAGAGATCTTGGCTTTTTTTTCTAACAAAATATCTATCTTTGCCTACTTTATGAAGCTTAAAATATTTATTGTTTTGTTTTGAACTTAATCATCACATAAACAATTCTGGGTGGTCCCTTCCCTTCCTGTCAGAAAATTTGCTTTCTTGAACCTTACTCAGCATACAAAAGGGTGTTCCCCTCCCCTCCCCTCCACTCCCCTCTCCTTCCTCCCCTTCTCTCTCCTCTCCCTACTCTACCCTAATCTACCCTACCCTACCTTACCCTACCCTACCTTTCCTTTTTTCTTTTCATCCTTTGTTTCCCTTTTAATTTTATTTTGAGACTGTGCCCCACTATGGAGTCCAGGCTAGCTTCAAGTTCATGATTCTTCTGTCCCAGCCTCATGAATAATAACAAGCATTCTATTCCAGTTCTGCATGTACTCAACAAAACAAAACAAATAAACAAACAAACAAGAAAACCATTTTTGTTTTACAGAAATTTCCTTCAGAAGAATGAGATTTCTCCTTGATATAACTTATATAATGGAACTCAAATTAATTCCTCATCCCCTTTTTATTTGCCCCCTCTAATTAGTGGATTTTAATAGTTTTAATAAGCATTGAATTCTATCGCAAGACCAGAAAAGGTTGTTGAAAATTCAGATTTAGAGTCTAATTCAATTATATTTGTTGTTGTTGTTGTTGTTGTTGTTGTTACTTTAACATAGAAGACAAACCCTTAGGATATTAATTATTATTAATTATTTTTTGTGTGTCTTAGAGATGATATATATTTTGTTAGTCTCATTAATTTTATCAAATGTAGTCACATTATCAGCAGAGAATTTGTCTTTTGTAGTGAAATAACCATACATCTCTGGCAAACATCTACCTAACCCTCAAACGTGTAGAATGATATGCTTAAGAAACATGTGTACATTCTCAGTGCACCGTCATTGGAGTGCACCCTTTTAAATAACTGTATATACCCTTATAAGTTTACTGAACACAATGGTGTCATGGGCAAACATTGTTTTCTCAAAGACAGAGGAGGGATATGTTATAAAATAAAAATACATGGTAACTATTTGGCTATATTCTTGTTGATTCTGTTAATGACAAAATGATAATTTTTCTTCTTGGATATTAGAACAAAATCCTTTTTTTTTTTTAGAACAAAATTCTTGAGTTCATGAGCCCATTTTCTTTTTCTTTTTTTGTGTGTTTTTGTTTTGTTTTTGTTTTTTGAGACAGGATTTCTCTGTGAAACTTTGTGCCTTTTCTGGAACTCATTTTGTAGACCAGCCTGGCCTTGAACTCACAGAGATCCACCTGCCTCTGCCTCCTGAGTGCTGGGATTAAAGTCACTGCCTGGCTCATGAGCCCATTTTCTAATGAGAGGGAATGGACAAGAATATAGTTCTGAGAAGAGTAAGTTGTTGTGAGCAGGAGCTTAGGGATCATACTATAAGTGCCCACAGACCTGATCTGCACAGTGTACAAGCTGATTTTGCTGGTGTTTTCTACTGTAGAAATGGAAAAGTTTATATTGAGATGTTTCTGAAAGAAGACTTTCTTATAAAATGTAGACTAGTTCATATTTTGTTCTGCCCAGAACTGAGCTTGATGACGAAGATGCCGTTCTGATATGCATGACCATTTCTTATCTCCTGAGATGTTACACACATGGGAAATGATGGAAATACCAGTGCTGAGCTAGGAAACTTGGGACAATGATAGAGATGTGAACCCAGTATGTCCTAGACTGGTGATATAAACAAAGCCACAATCACAACTCACTAGGACAACCTGTGTGTGGCATGCACACAGACATTACTTCATTTGGTCTACATGTGCCCCATTCTGAGAAGCATCCTTGTTCCTCCTTTATAAGTGAGGGAAATGGGGAACGATGGAACAATATAAACATGCCCAGATTGAAACTAGTAGTGACCAAGCCTGCCACTTGATGGTTGGCAAGCCTTCAGGAAGTCACTTTTTCTTTATTTTCAGCACACTATTATGGACCTGGCTTCATTTGTAAGGCTGAACTCCTTACCAGCTCTGGTACCAATGACTGTTTGCTGGTCTGTCCCTCCCACAGGCCAAGGACAGTGCTGGCAGACACAGTGTTTTTCTTCATATTCATGTGATTGTGATTTACAAATATACTATTCTTTGCATATGCCAAATGCTCTCTTCAGAGCAGATCAGAGCCCATTACCCCACCAGAAGCTGGCTCAGGAAAAGCTCCAGAGCCGACTGATGGCTGGCTTGGAAATTCATCTTCTGCAATAAGCCAAAGAAACATGCCAGTTCACTCCTCGGCAGGAGAGCAAAGGCCCCTCTGAGGGTGGGACACAGGCATTCTGTGCTACTCATTCTGCATGACCAAAGGTGATTATCAATATGCCAGTTTTTGGGCCAGCCCTGGGCACTGCAGTTACTAGTTATTAATACTATGAATAAAACTTTCAGATTCATTCCCCAGGAGGTAAACGAAGCCAACAACAACAAAAAAATCACAGTGCAGTGTTGATTTAGGACATTGAGGCTACAAAGAGAGCCTCACTATTTGGGGAGTATAGAGAGAAGGCCATCAACTCCTTTCTTAGGGATATTTGCCAACCAGTAGGTCTCTGGTCACAATGTGTTTCATTTCTAATATTCCAATTGGACAATATATCTCATTTACCAACAGATCTAAGCTTCAAAAGGAACAATTTTAGCATCATGTCCTAAAGATAGGTACTAGTTTGTGATCTCTATTTATTTATACTGTAAACTAAATATATGTGGCATATTCATCTGTGAGATACACGGGTCTAAAGAGATAACTGTCTGGTGAGGTTATTAGTGGTAATAAGTGACAGGAAAGGAATAGTTTGGAAGAGTTTTAAGAGTACAGATGAGTTCATTCATGGTGGTCTCTTTGGCACACAAAGACAGCTCCTCAGAGTTCATTGACCAGTC
The DNA here is from genome assembly GCF_903995425.1 of Onychomys torridus. Classification (NCBI taxonomy): domain Eukaryota; kingdom Metazoa; phylum Chordata; class Mammalia; order Rodentia; family Cricetidae; genus Onychomys; species Onychomys torridus. The sequence goes on from NC_050463.1 coordinate 40,202,253, forward strand.
TTAGGCAAAGAAGTTTTACAGCACCTTTTAGTGGGTAGTCTTATAAGGTGAACTGTGGACATCCCAAGTGGTATCTGCTTTTGCAGCATGATTTCAGACTGGAGTAATATATGTACAGGGCACTTAAAAAACAAAATCTCGTGTAAGAACAAAGAAGAAGAAATGTATGCCTAAGAGGCTTGAAAGTGACACCTTCCTGGGTTGGTTTTGGTTTAGTGATGCTGCACGGTTAAGCCTCTTGAGAATACACTTCTACTTTGATTGCCCTTAAGTAAGGCAAGCATACAAATGCTTCAAATACAGAAAATGCTCGTAGCTTTATGCACTTCACCCACATCCTATTGGTATTGGTACATTTTTTTTTAAACTGTGGAACATTTACTTTGCATTTGCCTTCTTATTGCCCAAATAGGCTCATGGCTTTTCAAGGTATAAATATCTACAATTAATAAATCAAAAATTTCTTTAATTGGATAAAGGTAATCTTAGTTGCAGTGAGGTAATAAAAACAGGGTAAAGACATTCTCCAAGCTGACTTCTGTATGTTGGTTGACACAAACTTAATTCTGTGTGTGTGTGTGTGTGTGTGTGTGTGTGTGTGTGTGTGTGTGTGAAATAGGCATGCAGTGTGTTGATTTTGAAATTTAATATTCATTTCGATCCAAATTTATGGCAGAAGAAACTATAAAACTGCAAAAAAAAAGCTTTCCCAAGTAAAATATATGCAACCTCTGTATCTCATTATACAAGTCTGGGAGTCTCCCAAGGCATTCCTTAGAAATGCTGCCTAGGCTTTAAAGTGTCTCTCAATCCTCCTGCACTGAGTGTTGACCCTACTTCAGGCCAGCAACCTTATATACCATCTTGAGGGAAGATAGCTAGGGTCCTTTTCCCTCCCTTACCTGGAAGGTCTACTGGCTTTTCAGAACCATAGTTGGAGATCTTGGTTGTGATACATTTTAATTTTATATGTGACCCTTCTATATTTATGAGGCTCCGTTCAAGCTTCATCTTTCTTGACTTTTGGTTGTGACCTTACCTTCCTGTTATTTCAGTAATATGAGAAAAGCCTCCCAGACAAGATTCTGGTACCCTATCTGCAGTCAACAATGACTGATGAAATACCTCCCATTATCTATCCTAGAGAAGAAAATAAAGCATGGGCTATCAGCTCAGAGGGAATGACAAGGCCAAGAGAATGACTAACATGGGGAAAGACAACAATTTCAGAGTCCAAATGTTCTTGATGTCAAATCCTTGCCCTAGAACTGGCATGTCCTGAGACTTCAGAAAGACAATTTAACATTCTTGACACTTTGGTTCTCTGCAAGGCAAAATGAAACCCCTCCTCCCAATGGTTCTTGTGATAGTACATATGTATATAATACATATGCATGCCTTGCTTACCGACTGAGCAGCTGGAGTCATAGTATTAATTACTATAGCAAAAATGGTGTTGGAAATAGTGTGAAAGGATCTGTTTGTATAAATGTCTCTGGTGGTAGTTTTGGTGGGGGAGGGTTATGAGGGTAGTGATGATGGCAGAGGAGGTGGTTGTATGGATATTGTTGGATAGTATTGGTGATGGTGCATGCCTTGAAGATAGCTTTGGTGCTACTTGAGATAGTATTGGTAAATGGTAGAAATAGCTGAGGTAGTAGGGAAGCACTGGCAATGGTAGTAAGGGTAGTGGTGTTGTTGGATGTATTGCTCATGATTTTGAAGGTAGAGGTGGTAGTATTCATGAAGGTAGAAATGGGAATTTTTGGCAGTGTTGGTAGTGCTGAAGTCACAGGTGTTAATGGCAGAATTTATGGTGCTGCTGATGAAACCCTGGTAGATCTTGTACCTTGGCGAAATTAGGATCAGTATCTGTCTTTGTGCTAACAGTATAAGCTAGCGAAACTTCACACCAAAGGTTGCTCCCATTCTTGCTGTCTGCCATGCTGTATAACAATCTTGCAACTGAGATCCCACTCATTAAAATCGTTAAACATTTTCATGTCTAAGGCTCTTACTGTTTAAGCACATCATGTATTCCTTCTTCATCTACCATGATATATTACAAAACTCAAAATATAAAAACAAGACCTCAGAGGATAGTTAGAAAGTTAGGACACCCAGCTTCTGCATGTAACTACCATTTAGGTTATAACCATTTTCATCACAGAGTCTTATATAATTCTTAAACAGAGTTACATAAATTTTCCCATTTGAGAGTGGAAGGGGGAAATGGAAAGTTTTCTAGACATAGGGTGGCTTTCCAAGGTCACACATGCAGTTGGAGATGAAGACGGGAGTTTGAAGTTCAGGCATCTGTGATGTTTGCTCTTTCACTATCCCAGCTCCCAAGCAGAATGTAGGTTTTCAGGAAGGAGATGCATTCTGGCTCTTTTCTTGCCATCAGCACCTAATGCAGAGCCAGTCACATGGCAAGTGGCCTCTATTAGGTGCCTGTGACATGAACTGGTGAGAGCAGTTCACACCATAGATGAATATTCTGCCTGGTGTAAATGTGATGCCTGGGGGTATCATTACAATGGCCACTCTGTGAGCAAAAATCCTGGGCTCTGGAAGTTAAATAGATGAGACAAGCCTGAAAGAACCCAGAGACATCTTCTCTGAGGATGCTTCCGGATGCCTCTGGACAAGGCTCAGCCATTAACCTCTTCTCTGAGGTCTCGGGGAAACACTGATTCTTGCTCTATTTGTGGGGAGCAGGCCCTGGTGTTTGGGCTGAGGCTGAAATGTATACCACACATCTGGCGTTGGGACGATTGGGAGGGCTGCTGTGGTCAGCAGCCAGGGGAGCAAGGCCATTTCAGGGCGGTTAAGCTGGAGTAACTCAAGTACAGCAGGGTCTGAGTCATCGTCCTCAAGGGAAGCTCCCACTTGGGCGGAACCTGACACCTGAACCCATCTGTGGCTTTGCCCTGGCTGGCCCTGTTCTGCCCTGTCCTGTCCAGTACAGCTCAACTTGGACAGGACAGGACAGGCCCCACTTGGTTCTAGCCCAGAGGAACTGAGCCCAACCTGCAAAGCCAGTGATGTCAGCAAGGGTGAGACATAGTTTGAGCTGAAATCCTGGAGTCGTGTGTCTGTGGGTCACTGTGTCCATTCATGAACCACCCTCTTCCCACCTCCTTCTCCCTATCTCTGTGTCTGTTTCCTTTGCTCTTGATCTGTGTGAGTCTTTAAGGTGTTGTTGGCCTGTGTGTTTAGAGGTAATTTTTTTTTCCTGCAAAAGAAAAGCATAGTTGATTTTTCCCCCTAGAATTTGATGGATTGAGGAGCATCAGTTATAAAGGGCTTATAAAAATGACCCTTACATACAAGGGCTGTAAGTGCTTGAGAATTTAGATAACTGAATAGAATTGGCCTTTAAGCACAGAAAATGCAGTCAGCTGCTGTAGCACAGTTTTCCATGAACACTGCACTGGCTGTCTAGGAGTGTTCATGTAGGACTTGCACCAAGATGTAGAGCAATAGTGATCATGGTGGTCTGGTGACCCAAAACATCGCTCTAAGTGTAGATAAGCTAGATCCAAGAGGAAGATATGTGGGTAAGATTTACTTCCCTTCCTCAAATATGACCACTCATTGATGAATACAAAAACTATGTGTCTGCCTTCCATCATATCAATATTCAGAATACTTTAAAAATATGTCACACTGGTAGTACAAAATACCACTTGTTTGCCCCCCAGTATCAGAAAACTGTTTGTTACAGTATCATATGTCAAGGTATAGAGCACTGACTTCTGATCTTTGTGGCCCACTCCTTGCCTCCTCCAATCATATGGTAGGTCGGTTGCTGTGTGATGCCCCTCAGCAGATTCAGGGTGAGGTAGAAGAGTTAGAAGACCAGGAGGAAGGGTACAGTCCCCCTTCTGACTCTGCTCTAGAAAGGATATCATGAAGGAGGAAGCAACTGAAATGTGAATGAAGAAATTAGAACCTGGAGGTGGGATTCTGAGGAATTGTTTATGCAGTTCATAGAAGGAAGTATTTTTGATAACTCACTGAAGAGACAGAAATGATGAGAAATAAGAAAGGATGAGGAGGATGGATGGAGGCAGAGAGGTAGTTAGGCAGAGAGACACAGAGAACATGTCAATCCAGATTGCTCGAGATAGATAGAGCAATCTACTGACACATTAGGAGACAATGCTTAGAAGCTCTTCTTACATTCCAAGTTGATCTGCAGACTACTCATCAAACCTGGTTTGTCCAGCCTGTGGTGTCTTGTTTATCTGTATAACATCCAACCTAGTCATGAGAGAAAACATTCATGCAACAACCTCAGCCCCACACCTCCTGCGCCGTGATTGTCCTCTGATGAACCACAGAATATGGAAACATCTAAGTTCACTTTAGTAGTTACTTCAAGAATAATTGAAAGTCCTTCAGAATCTACTCATACATATCTGATGGCATTTCCCCCCCCATGGCAGTAAGAGTTTTGGTGAAAGCATTCAAGGTATTCCTAAAGAACAAGACTCAAAGCCTTGGATGGTAAAAGTCTGAAGTATTTAACAAATAATGATCATTTAAAATAGTCTACATAGGGAATTGCCATTTTAGTTTGATAACTCTTACAGAATAAATGCAAGCCTTGATACAGAACTCTGTACTGAAGATACTTCCTTGAAATTTTTTTCCTGTCCATATGGATACACCTGTTATAAGCTTTAGGGTCTGTGTTTGGAGAAGGGTACCCAAAGAAACAGAAGGATGTTTTTTTACTTGTTCTCTGTACAATAGTTAGTCATTCCAGAGCATTGCTCAGTGGCTTTATGTGGAGAGGATGACACTCACTATGAAGACTTTCCCAGAGTACACTGTAGTACTCAACATGACCTTGGTTTGATGTAGGCAAGACATGAAAATTTTCAGAATGGCTGATACATATGATGTCAACATCAGTTTGCTGCACAGCACAGAAAGCAATGTTCTTGACTGTCTCATCCATTTTTGATGAGTGAGCTCAGTTTTAGGGGATTCTGACCACCATGCTTTGAGTAAGAACACTTCATGTGGATTTGAACCATTCCAGTAACCTGAGAGAAGAAGGGGGTGCCAAAGACTTAACAGAGAAAGGCTGCCTGGAGTTCCTTGGCTTCTTAGAAAGCAAAGTGGCATTATCTCCATCTATCACCATAAATGGCCTGCCCGAACTTCTAGTGTCTTCAGTGTGCGTCATAATATTTCATTCAACTACCCATTCGTTACACACACATTCTAAAAGCAAATAATGTTAATGTAAACAATTTGGGAAGCATTGTTCCATCTGCTGAAAATGTGCAGTAGTTGGTTTGCCCCTTGTCTAAACTGGGGCAGCTACTCTCAGGCAAGTTTGGGAGGTAAATGAACTGTCTGGATGCTTTTCTTGGCAGTCTCTCTTATTAGTGGGAGGTGGCAGTAACGAGAACATGAGGAAGACGGAAAGTGTTTACTTAAAGTCATGGCCAAATGGCGAGGGAGAGTTAAGATAAATCATAAGCTGTCAATGATGACAACTTCAAACTGCTACTAGTTCACTCCTGTTTATGGAGTCTCCAATGCTGCATTTGGAACGTAAAAGGGTTTAGTAAAGCCTTATTGGTAGACGTTGCTGATTGAGTACATCAGTGTTGGAGACAAAGGTAGCAGCCTGCACATGAGGAATACTAATGGCAGCATATGGCCCTGCTCCAGTCTTTCTGGGAGAGCCAGTGTCCGGTGAATGGACATCACTGGCTCCAATCTCCCATTCAGACTCAGTCTGTGCTTCATCTGAGGCTTGCTATACTCTTGTCACGTGGCAAACCATAGCATCCGATGGCCAAAGGGATGAAATTACTGAGTTCTGTGCTTGTCTGGTTGCCTTTCTTGTCTAGATAACTGCTGAGCTCCTGATTTCTGAGTTGTAGCTCAGACCTTGGCAAATATAAACAAAAAGCCACAATCTTTTGACGACATTCCTCAATGACTTTCATGATTTCACCCCAGATTCTTTGGCAAATGTGCATCCAAAGATTTGGTGCTTGCCAGATGTGCATTGTGGAAAACAAGATAATGATGTCCTTTTTTTCTGTGATCTGTGCCTTCAAATGGCCTTCCTTAAAGAATCCTGCAAGAGGTGAATTCTCCCAGCATTTCTATTGGGGGCATCCTCAAAACAAAAGAGATAACTAATTTCTTTTACAGAAGAAAACCAAACTAATATTATCTGGTAATGTCTTAAAAACAGGTTTTTAATACCTGGTTTTAAGGAAGGGGATATTGGGACTTGAGAAATCAAAGGTATGCTATGGTTTGAATATGAAATGTCCCTCCCAGCTGGCTCATGTACTAAACACCTGGTTCCCAGGAAGTGGTACTATAGGAAGGTTGAGGAACCTTTAGTTGGAGATCTAGTTGCAGAAAATAAAGGCCTCTACGGATGTGCCTTTGAAGGTTATTTGGTTCCTCCAAGATAGTGCTTCTTACTCTTCCTAATGCTGTGACCCTTTAATATAATCCCTCATGTTGTGGTGACCCCCAACCATCACATTATTTTGTTAATACTTCATATATGTAATTTTGCTACTGTAATGAATTGCAGAGCAAATATCTGATACACAGATGATCTTAGGCAACCCTGGTGGAAGGATCATTTGATGCCCTAAAGGAGTCATCACCCATAGGTTGAGAACTGCTCTCTCTACTTCATGTCTACCACTAGTTGATCACTCAAGTTTTAAAACCCCTATTATTATTTACTTTAGTTGTGTAGAAGAAAATAAAATACCTGATCCTGACAACTAAAGAAAAGGGCCTGAGAAATGAACTTCAGGGTTATAAGGGTGATAAAAGGGGCAGTACTTTAAAGGGGTGAACTTCTCCATTTAATCTTCTATGGATTGTGGATTGGATTCATTCTTTTCAAAAGATACAGTGTTCTACCATTCTCATCTTTGCATGTGACTTAGTTTGGGAATAGGGTCTTTTCCTATATCAAGTTAGTATGAGCTCATTAGGGTGAACCTCAATCCAAGATGACTATTTTTCTTAAGGGGAGCTTTGGAGACATACACACACACACACACACACACACACACACACACACACACACACACACACACGGAAATCCATGTGCAAATAAAGACGGAAATCTCAATGATGTGCCTATAAGCTGAGGAATGCCAAAGGTTGCCAGCGATTACCAGACACAAGGCAAGAGACACAGAACAGACCCCCTCCCAGCCCTCAGAAGACAGCGACGACACTGCCAGCACCTTGATCTTGTGTCTGTAGCTACATATCCTTGAGACAGTAAACATCTGTTGTCTAAGCTGCCCAGTTTGTGGTGTACTCCCAGAAAACAAATGCAGAACCAGATGGTAGACTAAGCTTTGAAACAATCAGGCTGATGGGGAAGGAATGCAAGATAGAGGAGGACTAGGCATGTATCAGCCACAAGAAATGGGGTTCCAAAAGGTTCTGACCAGTAAAAGATGACTGTCCCAACCGGGCTTTGTCTCTGACAAGCTAGGCATGACAATGTGATAACTATTCAAAAGCAACACTGATTGGTAATGAAGGCCCTCAGAGGATTTCAGATTGCAGAGTACTGCAGCATTTGAACAACTTGTTCATCAGGGAACAAGTAAGCTTTCTTGGCTGACACAATTATACAGTTTTTTTTTTTCTGTATATGTGCTTGTGTGTGTGTGTGTGTGTGTGTACACATACAAATCAAGGAAATCAAGTGTCCTGTATTTTCAAAATATGCTTCAAAAAACAAAGGGTAATTATTTACCCCTCCCCACAGTATGTTCAGTAAGTTACTACTTCTTAACACTGCAGCTTCTTTGATTAGTTTCAAGCAATTTTATTTGTTAAGTCCTGAAGCATCAGTGTACTATAACTTGGTTACAGGAAGGGAATGTTTTTAAAATAGTCACTTGAATAAAGTACTTACCTCAATTCCTCATGCTTTGGAACTATATCTGTGGTGATATTTTATTTATGCTGAAATGTGATTTTATTTGTATGTTAATAAATAAAGTTTGCCTGGAGATCATAGGTCATAGCGAGCCATTGAGCAGGGGCAGGCAGTGGTAGCCCATGCCCTTAATCTGATCCCATGGCAGGCAGAGTCTCTGTGTGGTCAAGGACACTGCCAAGATGATGACATAAACCTTTAATCCCAGTCCCAACCATAGAGGCCTGGAGGTCTGTATAGACAGGCAGTGATGAGGGAGTCATGTGGTTGGGTTTAGAACCAATGAGAAGGCAGAACAGAAAGGCAATAAAAAGACAAGTTAGACATTAGAAGCTCTCTCTCTGGGGAAGGACAGTGGCAAGGTTGGTAAGATAAAGTAGTCGTGACTCTCTGATCTCTTTGCCTATTTACCTCTGTATTTGTCTCTGTGTTTATTTCCTAAGACTGTTTAGAATTTCATCTACATATATCCTCCCCATATTAACATCTCTTAGAATTTTCTAGACTTTAACCTTTTCTAAGACAATCAAATTTCCTTGTTTTGCTTGGGCTTCTGTCTGGCTGATATGTCCTTAGTGTCTTTCCTGTGGTAACTCCTAATAAAGAGCTTTGTTTTGATGGGATCATGGCCTCCACTTAATGTCAGCCTGGAATTTCCCACCTAGACTAGGATCAGAGGAGGAATGAAATAACCCTGTTGTTGATTCTCTCTGCACTAGATTCCAGAGGGACTTCCTAAGGACCTGAGGACATCAGCAATTCAACTCACAAAATCACACAGACCTAAACCCTGTCTCAACAGAGCACCACAGGATCTAAGTCAGCTAGGTACCTGTCTCTCCATGAAAACACATCAGTCCTATTTCAAGGTGATCCTTGCTTATAAGTGAGCATCCAGCTGGATCAAGAGGACCAGCCACTTCAGTAAATACAACCAAACACAGATTAATATGAATAACTATATCAATGCTGAATGGATTCAGTTATTCATCAAATCACTTGGATGCTGATTATAATGAACAGAAAGGACACAGTTTTCTAATCTTGTAGAAGTCAAGTTTGATGGAGAAGAAAAATCAGGAGGAAATATAACAATTGCTCAGGAGAGAGATCAGTGCTGGAAAGAAAAGTGTAAGACTAGTGTGTAGAGTAACTGGTGCTTAGGACCTCACAGGAGGCAGGGAGATGAACAATGTTTTCTGAAATGGTCACTTTACAACTGAGAGTAACATAAGTCATGAGACATAAGAGTAGTGCCCAGGAACTATAAGAAGGGAAAGCCCCTCCCTTGGGTTTTATTCCATGGAGTATGAATCTGTGAACCTGCACAGATTTATTCCCACTGCCCTTCTTCATTTTCTCAGGGGGTGCACTGTGTAGGTCAGAGCGTTTGGCTTCAATGTTAATTTTTTAAGCATTTA